>NW_006494612.1:12626622-12658429 GCF_000325575.1 Pteropus alecto | reverse complement strand
GAGTGATTTTAGAAGCTCTCCAGGTGATTCTAAAAACCATTATGACAATATTTTGTCTTTAAAATATATACCAATTCTCTATAATCTCTTTAAAATTGTAGAGATAAAGATTAAGATAGAAACAGAAGAAATACTTTCTAACTCATCATATGAGACCAACATTACCCTAATACTAAAACCAGATACATTACAAGAAAACTATAGACCACTATTTCTCATTAATATAGATGCAAAAATCCTCAACAAATATAAGCAAAATGAATAAAAAAGTATATAAATAACTATAAATCATAATTAAGTGGGACATAGTCCAAGTGTGTAAGGCTGGTTCAACATTCAAAAATAATTAATGTAATCTGTCATATCAACAGGCCAAAACAGAAAAATCACATAATAACATTAATAGATCCAGAATAGCATTTAACAAAATTCAACACCATTAATGATAAAATTTCTCTGTAAATGAAGAATAAAGAAGGACTTCCTAATTTGATAAAGGATATGTACCAAAAAGAACTACAACTAACATACATAATGTTAAGAAACTAGAATCTTTCCTACTAAGATAAGGTAGTAGGCAATGACGTCACCTATCACAACTCTTTTCCAATGCTGTACTGAAGTTCTAGCTAAAGTAATGAGACAAGAAAATGAAATAAAAAGTATATAGATTGGTAAAAATAAAATAAAATAAAATAGTCTTTGTTCACAGTAACACAATTATCTATGTAGAAAATTGAAAGTATCAACAAAAAACACCTAGAATTACTAAGCAATTATAGTAAGGTTGTAGGATACAAGATCAATATACAAAAATAAATTGTTTGACTATATACTAGCAATGAAGAAGTGGAATTTTAAAATGAAAACACAAAATCATTTACATTAGCACTCACCAAAATGAAATACTTAGTTACAAATCTAACAAATATGGATAAGATCTATATAAAATAACCACAAAACTTTGCAGATGAACAAAATCGAAGACCTACATTAATGGAAAGCTATTGTATGTTCATGGATAGGAACTCAATACTGTCTAGATGTCAGTTCTTCTCAACTTGATCTGTAGATTCAATGCAATCCCAATCAAAATCCCAGGAAGTTATTTTATACCAAGACTTACTATAAAACTTTAATAATCAAGATAGAGTTGTATTGGCAAAAGAATAGACAGAGATCAATGGAACAGAATAGAGAGCCCAGAAATAGACAAATGTCAATACAGTCAGCTGATCTTTGACAAAGAAGCAAGAGTAATAAAAATAAAGTAAAAATAGTCTCTTCAACAAATGGTGTTGGAACAACTGGAAATCCACATGCAAAAAAATAAATATAGAGACAGGCCTTAATACTCTTCATACAAATTAACTCAAAATGCATCACCGATCTAAATGAAAAGGCAAGACTATGAACTCATAAAAAATAACATAGGAGAAATCCAAGATAACCTTGAGTATGGTGATGATTTTTTAAAGACTGCACCAAAGGTACAAACCATAAAAGAAATAATGGATAAACTGGATTTCATTAAAATTAAAAATTTCTGTTCTGTGAATGACAAAGTCAAGATAATGAAAAGACAAGCCGTAGACTGGGAAAAACATTTACAAAAGACCCATCTAATAATGAACTCTTATACAAAATATACAAACAACACTTGAAACTCAATAACAAAAAAAATGATATCATTAATAAATGGACCATAGATCTGAACAAGCGCCTCATAAAGATAATATACGGATGGCAAATAATCGTATGAAAAAATACTTTCCATCATACGCCATTGTTAAAAAAAGAATTGGTACCACTATACACCTATTAAAATAGCCAAAATCTGGAACACAGACAATATAAAATACTGGTAAGGATGTGGAACAACAAGAACACTCATTCATTGCTGGTGGAAATGCAAAATGATACAGCCACTTTGAAAGACAGTTTGGCAATTTCTTACAAAATTAATCACACTCTTAACTGTATCCAGCAATTGTACTCCTTGATATTTACCAAAGAAGTTGAAAACATGTCCACACAACAACTTTCACACGGATGTTTATAGCGGCCTTATTTATAATTACCAAAACTTGAAAGCAACCAAGATGTCCTTTATTAGGTGATTGGATGGATAAAATGTGGTAAATTCAGTAATAAAAAGAAATGAGCTTTCAAGCCATGAAAAAGTCATGGAGCAATCTTAAATATATATTATTAAGTAAAAGAAATCAATTTGAAAATATTATACACTGTATGATTCCAACTCTATTATTTTCTGGAAAAGGCAAACTATGAAGACAGTAAAAAGATCATCAGTTGCCAGAGAGGAGAGAAGGATGAATAGGAAGAGCACAGAGGATTTTTAGGGCAGAGAAACTATTCTATATTATACTACAATGGTAAATAGATATTAAACATGTGTCAAAACCCACACAAAGTACACCAAGAGTAAATGTTAATGTGAACTATGGACTTTGGGTAATAATGTTGTATCAAAGTTCATCATTTGTAATAATTGTCCCACTATGGTATGGAATGTTCATAATGGGGAAGATTGTGCATGGTGATGACAGAGAATAAATATATGGAAACTCTGTACTTTCTGCTCAATTTTGTTTGAACACAAACCTGCTCTAAAAAACTAATCTTTTTTAAAAGACAAACCATATTATATAATAACCATTAATGGCAAAACAAAGAAACAAATTAAAACAAAACAAATAATTTCATTAAGGCAGTTTTTATATTGCATATACTCCATAATTTATAAATAGAAGAGTTATTTATATAACTCAGAACATTGTCTAAAAAATAAAAACCAAACCTTAAAAAAGAAAGTTTTGACAGAGAGACTCATACTCTCCTTTTCATGATATGTCTAATAGCAGATACTATTCCAGGCCACTAGATACAGGCTTTAGCCAAGAAGTTCATATAAACAGAACTTTGACTTGCTGCAGATGAAATAATTACAACATGGTAGTTGCTTTGGAGTAAAATATGACTATCTCATAAAAGGCAATGACTTATACTCATTACATTTCACCAGTTCTTACTCAGAAGTAAGTATACTCACTTATATTAGGATAATATTTCCATACTAGAGAATATAAGTTCAAATAAATATAACTCAAATCATTGCATCTTATTAAGTAAAAATATTGAAAAGCACTCTGTTATTTATGGTCCTAGAATACATACAAAAGAAATTTTTTCTAAATAAAAAAAAAAATCAAAGGACAAATAATAATTTCCTGAGATATCTTAGGTCCTGGCTCACTCATTTATGCTTCTAGACTATCATTTTGGGAGAGAAAAAATACATAATTATTAACATACCATAGAAATACAGTGTAATAAGCCCAGCTCTAATAAGTCCAGCTGTAACTCTATGTGAATGTAGTCATTCTAAATCAGAAAAGAGCAACAGTAGCTTGGTTATATATTATTATCTAACTATAGAGGAAGAGAATTTTACTAAGTACTACTTATTAACTGAATGTGTTGTAATGAATATACTTTCTTTTTAAGATGTAATGTATCTCTTCATACAAAGCTTACAAAGTTTGTCAAGCTAATTTAAAACTGCCAGATGGATAAAAGTATAATCTGGTAACTAACACCATGAAGCAACGAACCAAACAAGTGGAATAGACAGAGAGAAAAAAGGAGTTGGACCAAATATATATATATATTGCTTTACCATACTAATATGACGAAATTCAAGTAAAAGAAGTTAAGAAAACAATGGGATGGGTAATTAGCAGTCCTGGAGAACTGTTAAAACGTATAAACCTCTCTATATTTCTTTGTAACTTTGTAAAATTGTGTTGGTAATTTTTTGTTTCCATTACACATTGCCGTTTGAGACTGTTTATGTTTGTGAAGTTGTTTTAAACATTCAAAAATAAGGAGAATGAAATATGCCTGCTTCTATGAAACAAAAACCAATCAACTCTGTTTTGCTTCAGAGATTTAACTGTTTTCTTCACAAATACAAAAGCTGCATTTGTTATCCATAAGTGACAAGAAATTGTTAAACAGCTGTGACCAGTATCTTAGCCAACTGGGTGCTCTAGGTACTCACCCAGGATGTATATAGGCGGAACATATTTTTCAAGCCCCTATAAGAGGTAGAGGAAGACCCTTAGGTGACTTTTACCATCACGTCACCCCCACATATAAATCCCCCCCAAAATAAAAATGCATACACTCAGAAAGGAATAAAATAAAGCATACAAACAAATACAATTTGAATCAGAGCCTGAAATCTGGAGCAACAAATGAGAGGAATATGGTACCCTAGGGTGAATATCAATAGGAGAGTTTTGATTTGATATCTGAGACTTGGCTCGGTGTGAACTCAGATGCCTGCATTGAGGGGAAACTTTAAGGGACTGAAGTTGTTTCTGGTCAGTTACTTTCCCTGATGACAGGCCAAAACAGAAGCAATCCTGAAGAAAACCTGACCAAATTTAGGCCTGCAGTTCTCCTACCAATAAAAATCAATTAATGAGCTGCTTACATATATATTTATCGTTTGATTTGCTCATTCTTTCTGGTAACACAGACTTTCATTCTGGGATTAGTCTTCTTACTGTAATATATCCTAGAAAATTACCTTAGTACAGGCCTTTTTTAAAATGGTATTTCAATTTATTATTTTTCTCAAAAATTAATATTTCTGGGAATTAAAATGTAGATTGACAATCATTTTTCCCTCAACGACTTGAAGATATTCTACCATCTGTGCCCTTCATGGTTGCAGTTGAGAATTTGGTTATTGTCTAATCGTCATTCTTCTGGATGCATAAAAGATATTTTCCTTCGTGTTCTACAGTTTTACTATGATGTGTTTGGACTAAGATTGATTTCTCTTAACTCTGTGATATGTTACAAATCCTGGATGTACATTTTTATTTTCTTTAGTTCTGAAAAATTGTAGTAATTTTTTTCAAATATTACTTCATTTTCTATCTCTCCCTCTGTGATTCTGTGTTGACACATGTTAAACCTTTGTATTCTCTCATGTAACTCACATCTTCTCTTTCATATTTATTTCTGTTCAGCACATTTAATAATTTGTTTAGATATCTACCAGCTTGCTATATCTTCATTCAGCTGTGTTTTTATTGTTTAAGCAATTCAATATGTTTTTTATTTCATCAATTATATCTTTAGTTTCCAGAATTTCAATTACTTTTTTTTTTTCTCAAAACTGTGCATTCATTCCTTTCCAGGAATGAATTCCTTTATCTGTAGCTCTTGGAAGACTTATCTGTTGCTTGCCTTGCCTTCTAACTCTGATTAAAAACTTTGGCTATGAACTCAGACAAATATTGTATTAAAAAGACTGATGGTGACACTGATTAAGGTGATGATGAAGTAGGAATAGTTGCTCTATCAAGTTATATATTCAAGCTGTAGTAATTATAACAGTGTGAAACTGGGCAGGACTAAACAAATAGACTTAAGAGAACAAAGGTCCTAGAAAATGACCTCATACATAAATGGGAACTTGATACATGGACAAAAGTGGTGCTGCAGAGCAGTGAGAAAAGGAGATTATAAAATGATCTGGTTGATTGGTTATATTTGTAAAAAACAAGAGAGGCAAATTAATAAGATAATGTCTGTAGGTCACTTTCCACTTTACAATTTTGACTCAGATGATGGACTAAGAAGAGTCCAGAGGTTCAGACATTCTAATCTACCACCATTTTAAATTTAGAATAAATTTTAACTACATCATTTTCTATTTTTAACTTTTTTAGATTTCATCTTGGATTTCAGATGACCATATATTTGTCATAATTTAAAAATGTTTATAAAAGAATAAATGAATGAATAAATTTCTGTTATGTAAATCCCATAAATATACATCAAAGATATTTTAGGAATAATATCTTTCTAGAAGAATAATCTCTGTAACTGTAGCACATCATGATTGCTGCAGGATCTCATCTAGAATAGTATTTCCCACTAGGGGTATAATTTTTCTTTAGACAAACTTTGAATGAGTTTTTTGAGCCCTTAAGGTAAATTGATAGATTTACTGACCACTAGAAATAAATGGAATTTGAAGTAAATTCACTTTAGTCTAACAAATAATTTTTATTATTCAAGTCTTAACATTGCCATTAGAAATAGTTGGAAGATATTTGATTTAGCTACAAAGTGCTCATGTATAAATAGAAATAATAAAAAAAGAATATTGTTCTTTGAAAAATGCATTAGCACATTATAATACAGAATGGAAATAGGTATCTAAAACAAAATCATAGGGCTATGGAATAATATGCTGTAACATAACCACTTAATTAAGAATTTGTTAGGATTTACTTTTGCCACATTAATTTTGCTAAGACACTAATATTTTCTTTGAGTCCCAATGCATAGGTATTTATAAAAGTCAATATTTTGAACTAAAAAATATGACTAATTCCCAATTAGAGATTAATTATATATTTGCATAGCACTGTCACATAAGCACAGTAAAATTTCTCTGACAAGTCATATGGTCTATAATAGGGAAACTTTGGGCATTAAAGTAAGAAAAGCATAGATCCCAATGTCAGCCCCTAAACTTACTGTATGTTTAACTTTTATTTTGGCCACAAAAATTATTTGAGCATTGATTTTCTCATCTAGAAAATACATAAAATAAAATTTTCATTGTATGCGATTGAAAGAATTAAATTATTTACTGTATGTCAGAATCCTAGCCTATGGTAAAGTTCATAATAGTATGGTAATTACTGTTCCTACCATGTTCACAATTATCCTGTACAAATAAAATTCAAGTTATCATGTCTTACTTATGTTTGAATTTCTAATATAATACCTGGTATGGGGATACAGTCCAAAAATATTTGTTTGATGCACATGCATTGTGAACTTACTGCCCAGGCTTTCAGTTTTCAATAGCCACCACAGAAAGACAATAGAATTTTGATTAGACAACTTTTAAAACATATGCAAATTCAGTACTAGATGTTTTCAATATAGGAAAATTATATTTAGAAATCTGAATTTTTCCAATTAAGGAAAATTGTTACATAGAGATGCACAGAAGCTACAATTGATTCAGCTTACATGCATTAAATTAATTTGTAATCCACAATATCTAAAATGTGGCTATACTAACATTTAATATCTGTATACATATCTGCAATTTACAAAAAATTTTTACATACATTAACTTATAAGGTCAGAGAAAAATGTTATATAAAACATTACTGGAAAAAAGAGAAAATTTATTTTTGCCACAAGTTTTAAAGTAACTGCTGTTTGGTGTTAAGAATATACTATTTCCTAGTTAGAATTATAAATTCATATTTTCTCTAACAGATAAAGATGATAATAATAGAACTCCATTAATTGCATCTTCCAATAACAAGTTTCATAGTCAACTATGAGATTTAACTTAATTCAAATTCAGTTTGATATACTTTTGTAAGCATTTCAAACTCACACATACAATAAGCTCTATATTGCAAAAAAAATTTTAAGAAGGAATAACCATTAATTTTACTCCATATTAGAAAAAAAAAACATCTTCTTTGTGGTCAATATAATTTGAAATCACTAGAATAAACCAAGTGATACACATGTATGTCATCATTTACTTCATCTTGCAACCTCTTAAAAATAGAGTTTACTGCAATAAAAATAAAATCTTAAGTAAAAAAGAAACACATCAAAAAGAAAAGACAAATGGTAAACATACAATGAAGTCACAGACATGCCAAGATATAATAATTTGAAATTTTACATTTTAAAACACTTAAAAAGAGAAATAGTGTCAGTGTCCACATAGAAACTCCATTCATGTAAAACATACACATGCACAAAAAATAAGCACCTAAATAAGCTATGACAATGGTTAGCCATGTGGACAGTTGGGACTGATAAGAGAGGAAAATTTTCCTATTGTATTGCTAGCATTGTTTTTTAACCCATGTTGTTACATGAATATGTTCAGTTTATGACAATATATCTAGCTTTACATTTGCATTTGCTTTTCTATACACTTATTACATTTAAATAACATTAAAAAATAAAGAAATTAAAAAAACAAAAAGTGAAGAATTTAGAATACAAACAAAAAAGATCAATCATATAATAGAATTCTTTAAGGAAGAAAATCAAAGTAAGAATAGAGGAAAAGTACTAAAAATTATAATTCAGGAAAGTGTGTTTGAGTTGTAAAATAATTAAAGTTACATATTGAAAGAACATACCATGTTTTTGAGAAAATCAATCTAGAATTACCAGCACTGAAACATATTCTCAAAAAAATCAATAAAAGTTTTTAAAAGTTAAAAATAAATAAAACCTTGAGGCACACAAGTAAAAATACCAAGTTAAAAGACAGAATAGGAGGCAAAAAAGCAAATCTTCATCACTTTTTAATCTCAATTCTTTAGGCCAGAAGTATGTAGACTAAATTATCTAAAATACCCAAAGAAAGATAATATCAACTAAGGATATCATATCTACCAATAGATTTTCAAAGTAAAGGTTACAGAAAAGTACAATCAATAGAAAAGAACTCAAGATATATTGTTCCCATGAATCTTTTTTGAAGAATCTTCTAGAGTACACACTTCAGGCAACCAAAATGACTAGAAGTAAAAATCAACATATAGACTAGTGGTGAGCATTATGTGTAAGACTAAAATTAATGTAAACTTTAAGAAAAGCAAATTGTATTTAATGCTAGTATTACTGTTAGTTGATGGAGTTTCTGTGACATTTATCAGTATAATTAATTTGGTATTAAATTGGTGGCACTTAGATTTGTGTATCTCCCTACTTACCCAACATACTTGAGGAGGTAGAGAAACAAAGAATGATTGCCTTAATATTTAACAAAAATTAGAATGACAGCTGATTTTCAAAAGAAATAATAGGCACCTGCAGATATTGAAATATTGTTAAAGTGCTTAAAAAAGACCTTTGAACGTATAATTTTATACTCACCAAAACTATCCTATAAAAATGAAAGTATATTTCCACCTTGGAGTATGATTAAGTACCTTGCAAAATACCAATGATCCATCTAATAACTAGAAAAAAACATATTAAGTAACAACAATAATAGTAATAAGCATTTATTTAAAGTTATAAGATAACTATTAAAACAACTAGAAAAGGAAGAGCCAAAGAGAAGTAATGACCGTGAAGCTGACATTTGGCAACTGTATTTTCTCTTTGATGTTTTCTCTAGCTAGACGCAGGGCAAGGGATTAAAAACCCTGACATTGCCTAGATAGGGGTACAGTACAGTGGAATACTGAAATCAGAAGATTTTTATAGTTTTCTGGAGTTAAGGAAGAAAATTAGAGGCTAGAGAGATTAAGATCCTGATGAGAAAATATGGCCAGAGAACTGAGCTTAAATGAAATAAGTATTGTACTCAATACATTGCAAACATTGGAAGACATATGAGTAAAGGAGATAAAAAGGTAAAGAAAACTTCTATAAATAGAGTTTTTTAATGTCTTGATGTGTCATACAGAAAATAATTTCAGTTCGGGACATACCAATAGGATGTACACTCATTAGAACTGGCCTCTCAATTACTCAGTTGGGTATTTTGCTCTAGAAATATGGGGAAACAGAAGCAGATGAAGTAAAAACAAATCTGCAAAACAATGTTTCTGACCAATTTAAAGTAATGATTCCCATTCTATCTGTCTAATAGAGGAATGGGTGAACATTATTTGAAGAAGAGATATATAATTTGGAATACCTACAATTTTTATCCACAGTATCTACAATTTAATCAACAAGTACTTTATTAGACTTGCCAAGATATGGGAAAATATAACTGAAAATTAAAAAATGAAATATTTGCATGCAATTTAGATATTGGAGTATGCTCACAAAAACTTTAAAATAACTATGATTAAGATTTTTAAAGACGTAAAGATGGAGAAAATATTTTTAAAGATGGAGAATTTTACCAAAATACTGGAACAAAAAAAGATCAAATAGAAAACCTAAAATTGAAACAATAAATAACAGAAATAAGCAGTCAATTGGCATAATAAGAAATTTGACAACATCAGGAGACAGTATTGATAAACTGTTAAAACAAACCAAGAGAAAAAATGCAAGTTAAAGCATAGAGGAAAAAAAATGAAAATTATAGAAAAAAGATCAAGAGTCATATGGGAAATAGTTGAAAGATTTCATATTCAGATGGAGTTTCAGAAATAGAAGAGAGAAAATTCAACAGAGTTGATAAAAGATATTGATATATATATTCAAAATGCTTTGAAACTCTAAGAAAAAAAAACACAAAGAAAGCCAAACCTAGTTTATTTAGTAAAGTGACTGAACCCCAATGAAAGAGAAAATCTTAAATGCCGCTAAAGTATAAAGATGCATTACTTTCACCTGAGCAACAATAGAATAAAATAGACAGGTGACGTCGCAACATAAACAAAGACATCGTTAATATGCTGAATACTTATTGCCAACCTAAATCTCCTCTAAAAGAAATCAGAGAGTATTTCTCATGCAGAATGATAATTTCAGGTAGAAATAAGGAAACAAAGGAAGTTGTGAAGAATAGGAAAACAAATAACTACATAGGAGCATGTATGTGTATGTGTGTATATGTGAATGTAAGAGAAAGAAAGATTTCTCATAATACTACTGTCTGTGAGATTTCAAATTTATAAATTAAAAATGCATGAAAACAATAAAACAAAACACATGGGTGAGTAAAAACTGTTTTAAACTCCTAACATCATTGTGAGAGAGATAAAAGTTTTTAACTTATTAAATTTAATAAATCAAAGGTACATGTAAATCCTATGGTAATATTAAAAATAGGGAAACAATGTACAACTAAAATGTTAATAAACAGGAATATGCAATGATAACTATACTGCATTAATCAAAAAGTCAAAAAAGATTAATAAAAAAATGTAATGCAGGGGGTTCAAATGGAAAACACAGTAAAATGTAAACATTAACCAAAAATATGAAAAACTACATTAAGCATAAATACAATATGTAACTCTCATGCAAGAAGTTTTAAAACAATATTACAGCATCAAATCCAGAGAATATATTGTGGCCAAGTGTCATGAACAAATGTTATTCTAGGAATTTAGATGTAGTTTAACATTTGGAAATCGATCAATTCATCAATTAAAAAGAATAAGGGGACACCTGATCGTGATCAAAAACTACATGATTGTCTGAAAAAAATGTTAAGCAAAGTAAGGCTGTTACAAAAATGTGCATTATAATTTCTTATGTATGAGGGTCGATGACAAGAAAAACTAATCGATGATGTACAAAGTTAGAGTAGCAGATATTCTTGGGTGGTTGTAGGTAGTGGCTGTGAGCAGGCACAAGGTTATTCACTTACTATTTACTATCTTTTTGATCTAGGTGCTTGTTACAAGAGCATGTTCACGTTTTGAAAATTCTTGGATCTGTCCATTTATATTTGTGTGATTTTCTGTGCATAAGTAATACTTTAACAAAAAGGTTACTTAAAACAGTGGTAGACTTTTCTGAAGGGGTGTGATAAAATAATTGCGGCAGTCAAATCTACAACTGAGAAACACAAAAATAGACAGATAGAAACAAAACAAATAGCAACCACCCCAGCAAAATTGTTAGAAACAAGGGAGAATTCCCAAAGGAAACAGTACTCAAGAAGCCAATATCCTGAAGAGAGAGGGGACTATGGATATGTGAGCTAATTCTACAGGCTCTTCATCCCTCAGGACATTTGATGCTTCTTGGCCTATATCTTGAAAGATAGTTCAGGAAGGGAATACCACTACTAACAGCATAAAAAACAGCAAATATTCTGTCAATATAATGGCTAGAGAGGGAACAAAAAGTGAAGATCATGGCTACAGAAAAAGAATTTGGGAGAGAAGTTGTTCGAGTAGCTATATCCCTGTGAGAATGTGGCATAGAAAATTAAGCCTAACATTATATTAATTTTTCTCTTAAGGCAATTACCAATTCTTAAACTGCACAAGGCAGAAGATAAGAAGCCAGGTAGAAAGCTTGCCAAATAAGCATTGTCTGCAGTTTACAGGGCTGAGAAGACACAAATTAGAGCTCAAGAGCCACCAAGGAGAGTTACCCTGTTAAACACCTCATTACCTCAGTTGGAACCCCGAGTGGGCTATGCCTTATTAGAGGGGGCCAAGCAGTAGAGAGAAAAATAAACCATGTTACAGTCACACAATTGAGTGCTAAAGAGCAATAAGAATAAATGACCCGTTGCAACACAAAACTATGTGGATGTTTCTCATGGCACATATTGAGCTAAAGAAGTCACAGAAATAAGCACTTAACAAAAGATTCCTTTTATATTAAGTTCGAAAGCAGGGAAAGCTAGAGAGACCATTGCTGGTCTTGTTCTATTTCTTGATCTGTGAGCATAATTTTACATTAAGAAAATCTTCAGATATATGTTTATTATTTGTAAATATTTGTACGTGTATTTAATATTTCTGTGAAAAGTTACTTAATAAAAGGGAGTTTAAAATCCAATGAATATTTGAGTACTTAGATCTTTAATGTCTTAGGCAAGAAGACATAAGTTAAAATGTCAGTTTTATACATATTTTATTGAAGAAAAATAGGACAATCAATACATAACTTTTGAGCTTAAAATGTAGTGAACTGGGAGAAAATTCTGTAAAGAAAGTGGAATAGAAATAAGAGCTTGAGGAGTAAAAAGAAAATATAAAGTTTCAAAATGTTACAAAAGCATGTCCATGAATTTTTTAATATTTAAATTTTTCTTTTATTATTTATATAGTCTCATTTATTGCATTCATATATCTGATTCATTTTGGATTAATTCATGTGAGATATGGATCAAATTTTACCTTTTTCAAGTGGCTATTCATTCAGTCAGCTACCAACGATATTTATTAAAAGTTCAATCTTTGCCCATCTTTTGAGATACTTCTTTTACAGTATACTAAATATGTGCTAGAATATATTATTAATGCCTCCTTGTCTATTCAAGCATCTGTACCAAGCAGTTTTAATTCTGAATATGTGCAATTCTCTCCTTACAGCTTTTGTTGTTCAGTGTTTTCCTGACTACTCTTGAATATTTTACCAATTGAAATGAAGTATAAACTAGTTCTATACAGAAGCTTATGGATAATTTTTGTGGAATAGCATTAAATATTTAATTTAAAGGGAACTGAAATCTATATGATATTGAGTTATGTTATCTAAGAATATGGGATGTCTTTACAACTGTTCAAATATAAATTTGTGTCTTTCTGGTGTGTTTTAAAGCTTTCTAATAATGATTTGAAACAGTTCTTTTAACTTTATTCCTCAATATTTTACCTTTTTTTTTTTTTTTGCTATTGTAAATAGAACTTCTCAAACATTATATTCTCTACTACCTGGTTTACATATATTGTTTACATGTATAAAGGCCATTGATTACCCATATTAAGTTTATATTCTATATGTTACTAAATTCTTTTATTGAGTTAATTTTGCCACCAATTCTCTAAGTATTTTAGGTATACTAACATATTGTTGGCAAAAGTGTTTTTCATTTTCCTAATTTTATGCTTTTAATTTATTTCTTTTTTTAATTTCAATAGCTCATACGTGCACTATACTATTGAATAAATAATTGTAAAGATTTCCCAAGTGCAGTTATTGAAGGGCCTCACGAGCATTTATGTTCCTCCTCGCTACACTCTGGCATCATTGTGGCCTGCTGTCTGTTCCTTAGATAAGTTGATTTCTGGATGAGATCTTCACAATTTATCCCTCTGGATAGAATCATCTTCTACCCATTTTTCATCTGGTGAACTTCTAATACAATGTTAGGTTTCAGTTCTAATATTAGTTCCTTAAAGAAATCTCCCATGGCTGCCACAATTCCATGCTCATCTTGAGTAACTATATTTTTCACATTAGCATGGTCTTCTTCCATTAATTTTCCTGAAGACAATGTATAACAATTCTATTTTGCTCTTTATACATGTTGTATATTTATTAGATTAATGGCAATCTCTATCTCATTCTTTACTCATGAGGACAGGATCCTTGTTGTTTCCCACATTGCTAAATCACCAATGCCTAATATATGTTGACACTCTGTTGGAGCATAATACATATTTTTAAGCAAATGAATAGATTAAAAATGAAATTTATGTATCATCTTTGATACATGCCAAAAGTTCAACTGAAAATTGAACAATTATTCTTTTTAAAACTTTAAATGTTGCAGATAGAAATTGTGACAGTATAGAGTTTAAAAGAAAGGAATCTAGAAGTAAAATATTTGAGTTTGAATTCTGTCACTTATTAGTTGTGTAAACATAGCTAAGTCACTTATGTTTCTCCCCCCATTTTTTAATAACAATATTTTATGTGACTTATATAAGAATTAAACATATTAGTACATGTAAACACTCAGAACCAATACAGAAGGAGCTTTCAAAATTTTTTTAATTTTTTTCATTGCAAGCTGAAATCATCTCTGACTGATTCAAAGCAATAATTCTAAGTTTAGCTTTTGAGTTTCTGTAAAGAAAGAGGTGATTAAATATATCATTTTAAAAAGCATACACAATTGCTAACCTTAAGCTTTAGCCTAAGTTTTAAATTCTGTTTATCTGTAGTTTCCTCTGTTGTGAAAGAAAAAAAAGATATGGTAAGGTCAATAAAATAGTTAGATAAAAGATAATAAATTGAAACTTCCCCAGATTGTAATGCTAACCAGGTAGGGGCGATTCACTGACAATACGGATCTGAAAATACACACTAATAAATAAAGCTGGAATGAAATTTATTGATGCTTTGATAACTATCCATCTCTCTCTCTATATAAAATATGTAATATATGTAATATGTAATATATATATATATATATGTTTATGTAACATATATGTTTAAACATATGTAAAACATGTTCAATCCATTTCTCGTTAGCCCAGAGATTACTTGTTGGCGGCGTTTGTGGCTGCAGCATTTACCCCAAGATAACTCACGGATTATAGTCCTAACCTTACCCCCAAAGTTTCCCATGACATATCTAGCTTTTATTATTATTTTCACATCACTCTAATATATCAATAACCTTTAGAAACAAATTACATTGTTCTATTTACAGTGTTTTGTTTTTAGTAGTGGTATTTCCGTTTACGAAATATAGTAATTCTTGATCACTGAATATGTCAAATTCTAGAAAATGTAGCATTCTTACACATAATGTTTGCATCGTTCTCAGTGTTTAGCCAAAGATTCATTTGATAAGTCCGATTTTTCCTAAATAGACGATTCTGATCATTTTTCAGATAGTACTTCTGAAGACTGTATGGACAGGTATGGACAGGCCTCTGTCCTATTTAGAATCTGATGAAATAGCCCTGCATCAGCTGACTCAGGTTGCTCTCTCAAATGGTCAACTCATGTTATGACTCTACATCAAAGGTATGACTTTATTGGCATACTTGGCAGAAAAGTTGAGGTCACTGATACCACTGACCCACTGCAGAATTTTGAACTGTTCTTTCCTGAGGAATTAATTTCAAAAATTACCAGTAAAAGGAATGCCCACCTGGTCCTTGTTGGCTTCAAATCCACCTGGTCCGAAAGAACTTTCATGAATAAATAAATGGAAAGACTGACAATAATGAACTGAAAGTCTTTTTCACAGTAATGTTACTGCAAGGTATTGTGTAGAAACCTGAGCTGGACATGTTTTGGTCAACAAGGCCTCTTTTGGATGAGCCTAATGTCAGGCAAATTATGACTGGTAAAAGATTTTTACTTTTGCTTCAATGCCTGCATTTTGTCAACAAATCTTCCATATCCACTGTCAATCAAATGCCTAAATTTCATTGCAGAAGATCAATCCTGTGTTGGACTATCTTGTAAATAAGTTTTTAATTGTATATATTCCAAATAGAAACATTGCAGTCAAAGAATCACTGGGCGATTAGCTATGAAGCAGTACATCCCGACCAAATGAGCATGATTTGGTCTCAAGCTATATGTACTTTATGAAAATCAATCTGGTTACATGTGGAACGCGCTTGTTCACACAGGGTCCAGTATGAATTTGAAAGATTCAGCTGATGGTCTGAATTTGTCGCACTTTGTTCTTACCTTGGTCAATGACTTTCTTGGCCAAGGATATGTATCTTCCTTGATAACTTTTATGTATCTCCCATGATTTTCAGAGAATTACATCAAAACAGGATTGATGCAGTTGGGACAGCTCGTTTGAACAGAAAACAGATGCCAAATGATCCGGAAAAAAAAAAAAAAAAAAGATTGTGAAGGGGATGATTGTAGCCAGATTCTATGGTGAACTTATGGAACTGAAATGGTGTGACAAGAAGGTGACAATGTTGTCAACATTCCACAATGATACTGTTATTGAAGTAGACAACAGAAATGGAAAGAAAACTAAGAAGCCATGTGTCATTGTAAATTATAAGAAGAATATGGGAGCAGTGGACTTGGCTGATCAGATGCTCACTTCTTATCCAACTAGGCACAAAGGCACAAGTTTTGGTATAAGACATTCTTTCTCCACCTTCTAATTATTATAGTGCTTAACTCCCACATCCTGTTCAAGAAGGACAATCCTGAGCACACAATCAGCCATGTACACTTTAGACTGACGTTGATTGAAAGAACACTGGAAAGCATCACAGGCCAGGGCAGCAACAAATTCAAGGTCATCCATGCTGATCACCATACACATTTCTATTGCATTAGGATTAGAGACGAGTTCTATTTAGAAATAACTCCAAAAATAGTTTTATATTTTATTTTCACATTGCAAACCAGCCAGATTTGCTTCAGCCTCAAAGATCATGTTTGTGTAAAATTAAATTAACACTGGCAGCAAGCTATATATTTTTTTTTCTAAATGGGAAAAAGGTTAATATCATTCTCCGATTTTCAAATTTTGACCAATGATAAATATTATCAGATATTTTTTCAACAAATTTATCAGAACTCTCAATTCACATAATATTTACATAAATTTTAAATGTTATAACTAAAATTTGAACCACTAGGGAATATATAATTTTATGAAATTGAATTAAACTCAAATATTTTAGATTATGAAATGGCTTTAAACACCTTTGTCTTAGGAACACAATATAATCTAACAAAACTTTTTCTCTTTGAAGTTATTTTACTTTTAGAAAGTGTAATTATTGCTACTAGTTGCCTACTCAATACTCGATGCACTCTTCCTTTATTGCTTATTAACAAGTCTCTAATTATAACAATATACACAGCTAGGAGTAGTAATGTGCACAGTCTTACCTAAGAAAATTAAACAGAAGACTTCTAATTTCAGTTCCAACATCTAAAGCTCTTAAAAGTTGTTACTCTCATCATTACAAAAACAACAAAAAGCTGAGAAAACTGAAAAGTAATGACTTTTTAAAAACCTATCAGAGAAATGAGATTACATAGAAAATTGCTATCCCCAAATCTGACGAGATTGGCAAATACAGAAAATTGCAGCCAAGATCAACCTACCTAAAAGCAGAAGCTACTAGAGCCACAGACTGGTAAGAATACTTAAATGGTAATGTTGTCGAATGGCTGGAGTTTGAGTATGGACAAACTTAAAAGTTAGAAACTACTCAAGATCTAAGTCTGAAGAAAGACCTCACACATTCATGTGTTTTAGTTCTAGGAAACCCACCAGGTTCTCATGGTAAAGATTTGGAAAAAAATGAAATGAAACAAAATAAAATAAAACAAAATAAAAACCTACTTTTTTCATCAGGAAGAAAGAAAGTAACCATTTTGAATTTTTTCCATAGTATTCCTCATAACTAAACTGTGCTAACCAAGGCAAAAAATCTACCCTATCAAAGCTATTTTCCAACTTGGGAAAAGGGCAGTTAGCTAAATTCAGATCCCTCTAGCTATCCTATATCATTAAAGGGTAAGGGGATGAAAGGACACAAGAAACATTTCTTAAGGCCAAGCCCAAGGATTCAGGCCCACTAAAAGACTGAGATTTAATCGCAATATTATAGAATGCTTCCTCTCTCCATGCCTTGCCATCACATCAACAATGCTCCAGTATAATAGAAGTAGATTACAATTTAAATGAGATTCAAGGCACAGACTCAATTTAAGAAGGAGTACTTAGGGAAAACTAAAGACAACATGGTCTCCCCAACCCCTCAAAACAAACAAACAAACAAACAAATAAACCAAAACCAAGACATTTGAGGAAACTGAAGCCTCTGGCATCTACAGCTACAATAAACATTAAGCACAGCCCAGCACCTAGCCAGATTACCATAAACTTTATATTAAAGGCCTATTTACCTCAATTCCCATTGCATGACACACCACGTTTCCCTTTGAACAAAAAAATTACAAAGCACGTTAAAAGGCAAGACAAAACACAATCTGAAGAGCAAGGCAAGCATCAGAATTACAGATGATTAGAACACACATGATGAGGATGTGGAGCAACAGAAGTTTCATTCATTACTGGTAGAAATGCAAAATAGTACAGATACTTTGGAAAATAGTTTGCCATAAGCTAAACACAGTCTTATCATATGATCCAATTATCATATGATACCCAGTTCTGCTGAAAAATTATGTCCATACTAAAATCTCCACAAAATAATTTATAGTAGTTTTATTAGTAATCATCAAGAACCAGAAGCAACTAAGATGTTTTTCAACAGGTAAGTAGATAAATAAGCTGTGGTAAATTCATACAATGGAATATTTTTCTTTGATAAAAAGAAATGAGCTACCCAGCCAGAAAAAGATATGGAGGAATCTTAAACGCATATCACTAAGTGAAAGAAGCTCATCTGAAAAGGCTATATACTCTATGATTATAATTATATGACATCTGAAAAAAGTACATCTCTAGAAACCACTAAAGTTATTATTTCCCAGGGTTTCAAGATGACAGGAAGAGTTAATACACAAAGGGTTTTTTAAGGTAGTGAAACTATTCTGTACGATACTAAAATGATAGATACACGACACTTTGCATTTGTCAAAACTTATAAAAGTTTCCAACACAAAAAGTGAACTTTCGAGTATACGAATTGTAAAAGATTGTCTAGGAGGTTGAAGACTCCAAGAAAAAAATCCAAACTATGGCAAGAGACTCTACCTATATTACAAATGTATGAAAAGGTAAATGGAATTTGTAAGACTAAAGGTAAAAGGAATTGCCCATAAGAACGGTATTATAAAGTGTTTATAAAGTGTTTATTATGGGGGTATAGTTTAACAAGTGTTTATTATGGGGGTATAGTTTAACAACTTTGGTTCTGCTACACATGTATGGTGTAATTGATCAACTGAGTAAATAGATAACAGTTGATAGGAGCCAAGATTCTAACTGTTAGAGTGGGAACATATAGGTAAGCAAAAAGAGGAGGCTAGAATGATTCATGTAGTAATGGATTAAAGTTACAAAGTGGATATGCCTAAGTAAGAGCTCATACATTACTATATATAGATATAGTTACACATAAAAAGTGTAGGTAGGTAGATGATAGATTAGATAGATAGATAGATAGATAGATAGATAGATAGATAGATAGATAGAAAGATGATAGATAATCTGTATACACACTTTTTTTTTTTTTGCTCTAGCAGATGAGCAGGACTAATGGAAATGACTCCCCAGTGGCAACAAGCACATCTAGCATCCAGGTCTTGGTTTCTAATACCATTCTCCCATAAAAGAGACCAAGACTCCTTGAAGAAATGGCTGATCCCAAGACTGGAGCAAGAAATATACAATATAAGCCTGAAGCATTGTGTAACGCCAGAAAGTAGAAAGTGTTAAAAAATCGATGGCGGCTTGTCAAGAGTACAGAACCCAATTAAAAGAGCTCTCAATGGTCAAAGCTCGAACAATCTGAGTGACAAAATATAAAGTAACACTGGATTATAAAGCAACTTGGACTATAAGCATAAATTTCCATGAGCCCATGCTAATCTGAATAAATGCTTGAATCAATTAATATGGGGAGGGGAGACAAATCTCCCATGTAGAAGAATTTCAAATAAATTATTTAGATATGCCACCCTAAAAGAGAAGGATCATAATTCAGCATTCATTAAATACTGGCTGTGTGTAGTATCTTCCTTCCAGAGTGTAGTATGGAAGGGGAAAAATGAGAGGTCCTTCACAATAAACACTAATAAACCAATAAACACTACTTCCGTCAGGTGATCAAGGTCAACATCAACAGTCATAAATCATGTGATAAAAATGGCATCTTAACTCTGTGATCCCAAAAGCTCATAACTCCAGTCAGGTGATGAGGAGAAGAAAAAAAAAAAAAAACAGACAAATTCCATCCTGCAATAAACTTGACCAATAATTCTTAAAACGGTTAAGGTCAGTGAAAAAATAGGAACTGTCACAACCAAGATGAACCTAAGGAGACATAACTGCCCAGTGAACTGTGGTATCATAGATGGGATTCTGAGACAGAAAAAGGACATTATATCAAAACTAAGGAACTTTGTATAAACTATGGATTAATTAATAATGATGTGTCAAGAGTAAGTCACTAATGGTAACAAACATACCATAGTAATGTAAGATGTTAATAATAGGGAGAAACTATGTGTGGGGGAGTATATATGAACTCCGTACTATTTGCTCAAATTTTCTGTATATCTTAGTGTTCTGAAAAATAAAGTCTATTCATTTTTTTTTTTTTAAATGTGAGTGGAAGTCTACTAAGAGGGCTTCTAGGAAGCAACAAAATTTTTTTAGTAAATAGTCAAAGACCTTGCAGACACCATCTGCCTTTTGCCTTGAGTCCTTTCCTTCTAACTTCCTGCAGAGCAGAGATGGTTACTAAAGTAAAGTAGCCTTCTTGGAACAATGACAAAGAAAACTGGATAGATAATCACTGGGTTCTCACTGACTATCTTGAAGAGTAGCTATGTTATATTGTGAATTGACATTGCTTATAGCTCTGCAATGTGCATTTTTTAAAGAAAAAAATCATGTCTAATACTATGTGAATTAGAATTATGGGGGGTCCATTATACTAGAGCACGCTAAAAACAATGTTTAAGAATTATTTTGTCCCAACTTGCACCTAGATCATCAGTTTATTTCCTTGATAAGGTAAAAGGCCAGATACTTCTTAACTCTTACAAAAATTATAAACCTAATCCTTATTCTCTTTCAAATATCTCTGAGATAAATTTAAAATTCATAAATTATAAAATGAGAGTAGTAATATTGGGAGAATACCATTTGAAGTACACTGATTTCTCCATTATATAATTTATTTTATTTTTGACGTAAACTATAAATCAGCAGTGAGATATGCCTGAACCTTTGGTATAGTTTGCAGGCAAAAATCACTTTGATTGATTTGCTTCTAGTCTGATATCGTCAATCTACACTGAGTATCAACATTAGGCAGAGTTCTGTGCAACTCCCTGTTGCATCTATTATATAAAAAATAATAGTACAATATATCAAACTGTATATTTCTATGAGGGTTTCAGGAGAATGGCTGACTAAAAAGTGTATTTCTTCTGAGTAATTGGATTATTTTTATGAGCACTGTGAATTGTGCAATTATGTAGGTTTTTACTTTAACATCGGCTGGTAGAATGCTTTCAATCAAAATTTTGGATTACCTTAAGCAAGTCCATAAATAAGATACTGACAAATATGTGAAGCACTTTTTCCACCATTCTATCCTACTATACCCACAGTTTGTACTAAGAACTGATCACAACATCTTTGCTGCTGAGAAACTGTATATCTACAGCATCAGCTGCAAGTTTCAGTCAGGCATATCAATTGGTTAGACCAATTCAACATATATTGTGTGGCTCATTATCATATGCATATTAATTTCCTTGATTTCTATAGGATTTTATGATCCTATGATTGTTTTCTTTATTTTTTCACTTTCACTTTTAACCTTTAGCATTTCATTTTAAAGCAAGGGTAGTTTCCATTGTTTTGTTCTGCCTTGATCCCGAACTTCAAAAAGGAACAACACTCACTAGTTTTGGAAATACTCCTTCAAATCTTATATTTAATACAAATTATCTTTCTTTCTGAGCATTGTGATTGGTGTGAAAACATAATGAAAGACAATCTTTAAGAGTTTTTAAAGAATATTTTTATGAAATATTGAGTAGATACAAAATAATATTTATCAACTATATGTAAGAAATAAAGCATTACAACATAGCTCTCAAAATCATAATTTGCAATGCATCGGTATACGAGGTTTTCTATGGCATTTAAATAGAAATGAAACCATTCAACCATAGGGCATGTGCTTTTTCAAATCTAGGAAGTAAAATCACGGGGTTTTTTTTCTCCCCAAAGGGTTTCTATCAATTTATACTCCACCACACAGTGTGATTGCATTCAACTTGCTTTATATTTGTGCCAAGTTTTACTTGGTAGGCCTTTTTAGTCTTACCCCCAAAATCTGAAGTTTGTGTAATGGTAGGTTATTCTGATTTCTTTGTATAGCAGTCCCCCCTCATCAATGGGGGATACCTTCCAAGACTCCCCAGCGGGTGCCTGAAACCACAGAGTATCCAATCCTATTTACTATGTTTTTTCCTATTCATACATACCTGTGATAAAGTTAAATTTATATTTTAGTCATAGTAAGAGATTAACAATAATAACTACTACTAAAATAGAATAATTATAACAATATACTGTAGTACAAGTTATGCGAATGTGGCCTCTCACTCTCTCTCTAACTGATCTTATCAGCCAGGAAGGCTACTAAGTGACTAACGTGTGGGGAGCATGTACAGCATAGATACAGTGGACAAAGGGATGATTCACATCCTGGGCAGAATGGAGCAGGATGGCATAAGAAGTAAAACTTATGAATTATTTATTTTTGGAATTTTAATATTCTTAGACTGCTGTTAACTAAGGCAAACTGAAAACATGGGAAGCAAAACTGCAGATAAGGGTGGGCTACTGTACATCCCTTGTTGTTAATAAAGTTGAGCAGATTTTCTTATGTTTATTAGCCATTCAGGTATCTCCTTTTGTATAGTGCCTATTAATCTCTCTGCCTGCTTTTTTATTGTGCTATTTGAATTTTTCTTGTTGACTTATAACATTAAAAATATAATTTCTGAATACTAATTCTTTGTCAATTTTAGGTATAACATAAAATTCTTCCCAGTTTTTTGGATTGTTTTTCATTCCCTTTATTTACATTGAATATATTGAAACCAAAAAGATTTTTTCATCTGAAGGCACAATAAAGAGAGCTCTCTCAACATAGCACCTATTTTTCAAGGCAGCAGGAGAGCATCTGCTCCTGCTTCTTGCGTCTTTAATGGATCACTGATTAGGCTGTGCTCACCCAAGACGATCTGTCTTTTGATTAACTCAAAGTCAGCTGATTGCTACATGTATACAATCCCTTTTGCTAGGTAATGTAACACGAAACAAAAGTAGATATGCCGCCATATCCACGGGTTTAGCCTGTATTTTAATGAGAGGAGATTATACAGGTGTGCACAACAAAATGTGAGAATCTTGGGAATTCCACATACCACAAGATCTAATTTCACTTATATCCTTTTGGAGAGCCAATTGGCCCAAGCTCATTTTGTTCATTTTATATCTCACTACCCTGTACTGATAAATCTTTCATAAATCAAGTTTCCATACTGTCTGAGCATATTCTGGATTCTCTATTCAGTTTCATGGTGCAATTACTCTTTACTATGCCATCTGAATTACTAAAGCTTTATAATAATTATTGACATTAGGTCAGTAAGTCATCTAACCTTATATCTCTTCAGAAGGGTACTAGCTATACTTGGCACTATTCTATTTAAATCCTAGAATTAATTGACCAAGATTTAAAAACACTCTCATCAGGATTTGGAAAGAATTGACACCTTAAATAATTTACGAATATTGTATTTGTCATTTTAAATTTATTTAGATGGTCTTTTTAATAGTTTGCAATAAAGTTTTAAAGTTTTCATGAATATCTTAAATATTTTTGTTAGATTCTTTTCTCATGTATTTTATATTTTGATGTTCTTATAAATAGTATATTTAAGTAAACTACTTTATAAACTACTTTTTTGTGAGTATAAGGAATGCAATCTAATCTTGTGTATTTATATTTTATCTCCTATCTTGCTAAGGACTTCAACTAGTTCTAAGAATTAAACTACAGATTCTTTTGGATTATTTACATAGATAATTATATAGTCTATTAATAGCATGCTTTTTGTTTTTTTCTTTATTTTGATGTAGTTTACATTGCTTTTCTTTCTAGCTAGAACTTTAGTAAATCATTAAGTGGGAGAAGTGATAGCTTGCATCCTTGTGTTGTTGAACTTAGAGCAAAGACCTTCAATGCTTTACCATTAATAATCATTTCCGCTCTTATTTTTATAGACATACCAGATACTCCACATGTTGTTTGCTAATACTCAGGACTATCTTTATCCATTTTAGATCATCACTGACTCTCAGAGATGTAAAACCTTGAAGTTACATTTCCCAGACTCATCAGTGACTGGAGTCCCAGATAAATTCACCATGAGAAGCACTGGGATGATTTGTGGACTATGGAAAAAATGAGCAGTAGGTAGCTATGGAGAGGGGTGGGTGTCGGGTTTATTAAGGTTTTGGGTATTCTGAGAACTAATCACTTCATTGTTGATGGAATCTAGATATATTAGTGACTTTCTGTCATTTAAACACACCCTGATTTTTTTGTAAATGGCCTTGCAGATGTTTGCTCCCCCAGGCTTCAAAGTATTGTGCAAGTTTCTAATACTTTGTACTAAATGTCATTTCATTTTAAAATGCCTAGAGTCACTTTAGTTTCCAGACCTCACCAAATCAACATTTGTTACCAGTAGTGATTCTAAAGAAACAACCCCGAATATGAGAATCTGGGTTTGGTTCTCTGATCTAGTTAGATTTGAAAGCAGTAATAATCTCATTACCAGTATACGTAAAATACTGGCATGTAGTGGCCAAAAATAAAAAGCTTAAATTTACAAATTTATATTGCTTAGTGTTTGAAATTATGTGGAAATTAAAATAAAACAGGATTTGAATGAGTATATTACTCCTGCGATGAAACATTGTGGTGAAAAACATGAGTATAAAGAACTATGGATATAGGATGGATGACTCATACTATAATAAAGAGCTTATAAAGAAATTGCAAGTCAAACATTTAAATTCTCAGGTGAAAGTATAGCCGAAAACCAGAGAGCCCCTTTGATTTCCCTTTTTTCCCTATGTAGTTGCAGACAAGGATTATTGAAAATCAGAAAGAAATTTTAATCCTGTGGGTTGCTGAATTACAGTGCAGGTTGAATTCACAACCTTATCAAATGTGTATCCTTAATGTTAAGACTCTGATTGGTAAAGAATGGTTCCCCTAGAACTGAAACTGAGACATTTGTTTGGATTCTCAATAATAGAAATATCTTCCAATCCAAGATCTCACTGAGCCTATCTTACTGTGATAAACATACTTTCTGCCACTGCCTCCACTTTCTGAAGACCCTATAATGATATCATTTGAGCGACTTACCTTGCAAGGAAAGCTGATTCCTCTCAGGACCCATGTTATCCACTCTCAATACTTATAGACCTATATTTAGTGTCATATCTTAGCAACTCAGGAAGACAAATTAAAATCTGTTTCAGGAGGAGGTACATGTACACCAAATAAACTGCAAGGTTTATTAATATATATATTTACAGAAACCTTTGGAGTATATAAAGATGTCGATTCCAAGGTTATTAGATCAAGGAGGAATAAAATGATTTGGGATTTCTCCAAATTTATTAGTTATGAGAACACTTTCTACAGGTTCTGAATTTAATGTATAAGCTTGAGCAATTGAGAATAGCATAATTGTTTAGTTGCTTAATAAAATGTCAGCGACACATGAAAGAAAGCTGAGATACAGGATGAAAGACTTCTAATGGATCAGACATATATTGGGGATGGGAAAGTGCAGAAATAAGGTTTTTTTCAGCAATTTCTGAATATCTTCCTGAGCATGCACTCCACGTAGATGAAGTAGGAAGCAGAAAGCATAGATATTAGTTTTTATGTAATTCTTAAAATTCACCTTTCTAATCTTTGTTGCAGCCTGCAAAGGTTTTATAAACCTCTATTTTTCTAAAATAAACTTCTTCCCATTTGATTGTCTAGGGTAGTTTCTGCTTTCCTTACCTAATTCTGATGATTTCCCCTTCCAAGATCCATTTTCACCTTGGACATGACATTCCCATCAGAAGCATTCTAATATTTGAATACCTGGTATTCCAGTAGCTCCTCTTCCTATCTAAGTAAAATAAATTCTCAGTAGTAACAGAAAATTATTTCACACTGCTTACCACTGAACTTCCTGAAGGCACTGAAATTTAAGACATCTCTGCATCACAGGTTCACCCCTGCCTTCACCACAGTGTGGATATATAAGCCTATGCATTCTCATTTTTCCCTAAGCTATTTTGAGTCAGGTTGCTATCACTTACAATAAACACAAACATATACACATATAAATACATGAACAGGACTTTAGACATACTATATTTAGACAAGCTATATTTTAACATAAATAGGAATAGGCCGAAATGGAATTAATATGTATTGAGTTTTGTAAAACACCTGATTTTTACCCTATGCTCTATAAACTGTCAACAATGAGAAATACCACTATTAAGACATAATCTCATGACAGAAAAGGTAGAAAAAGTCCATAAGACATAGCAATGTTAATGGTTCTGTGACATAGAAATCTCAAGAATTTATACGGGGTTTTTGCCAAGGATATGCATATATATAAATGTTATAAGTGTAATACATACATATTATATGTGTTACATACATATAAATCATATTATATTGATGTGCATGTTTATAAATTCTATTATATATTAACAGTGATCAACTATTGGATTCAATCATCTGATACATTATCATAAGTGCTGTAAACATGCTGATCATAAAATACACATATTTGCTAAACTATTTGAGGTTACAAAATTTCCTGGAAACTTTTGTGAGCTAAACAGAAAAAAAATCATATTTAATAGACTACAGTGATCTTTTCACCATGAGCCCAGATTCCTTAGCTCTAAAACAGAGTCATTGTTTCTGCTATAAAATCTCGTTGTCAAATCTAGAAGACATAAACATGACAAAATTTTCCATTATGCCAAGTGATTCTTATTTTACTATGCAGTAACCCTTTAAGCTCTGTATTAATTATTCAAAGAAGAAAGGAGATCATTACAGCATTTCTGATAATTAAAAGTATGCTTTCAATATAACTTTAAAGAGAAAGAAGCAGCAGCAATTTATTGTGTATATTTTTCCTTTAGATGAAAAACATAATAAGCTAATAAGTAAATAAACTTGCTAATGCACAATCCTGGCTTATTTTGAATTTCCTAAGCTTTTAGGAACATATACATTTACATAATGTATGATTAATTATGCATTACAAGAACAATGACCATCTCTGTTCCATTTAGCACCTTTGAACTTAGGTTTCCTGTCCAGGGAATAATGAGCAGGAACTGAATTTCAATAGTGAAATTCAAATCTATATTCAAACATAAAAGTCGAAAGCAATTAATTCAGAGTGTTTACCAGTCTCTATAATTTTGAATCAGTCAGTGCTACTAAAAGTAGATCACCTTATCTAGATGCTACAGAAGATCAAATTAGTCTTTCTGGTCATTAGGGCATTATCTTTAAAATTACAGCCACATCCAGTCAATGTTCTTTCAGTGACCTGAAAAGTAAATATATTTCTAAATTATTTAACTTACATTCCATAAATTTAGGAAATTGCTATCTCTTTACTACATTATAAAAGGTCCCTTTTTATCTGACTCCTGGTTCTTTTGCCCTCTTCATCCATTATGATTGCTCTCATCGAAATTTGTGCTTTCTGTTCCTGGAATACTGCTTACAGTTGTTTGAATGAAACTTGCTGCTTTGACTTTTTACCTCCTCTTTTCTCATCACCCAACTACATATATTTAGTTGGATATTTATTCCTTCTTCTGTGATATAGTACTATACATACATTCACACACACACACACACACACACACACACACACACAAACACACACAAACACAGAATACAGAAAACATTAAACATTAATTGCATGTAATGAAATGGATAGTTACAGGGCTGTGTGAAATGGATTTTCTTATACAGTCATATATATAAAATTTTTTATTGAATACACAGTATGTGCAAAGACATATAGACAGATATTAGGTCCATGGCAGATATAAAAATGAGTAAGCAGAAATGGCACTGGCCTTAAAAGACTTAGAAACTCAAGCTGGTGCAGGTCTTTAAGTAACTGTAATGTATGACAAAATAAAATCACTTCCACAAGGCAGGTACGTATGTTCAGGAATATATTGTGAAAGGGGCAATTGTTTCAACTGAGGAAAGGAAAGATTTCATGGGTGACCCATTTAATCTAAAGCACAAAGGCAATAAAACTTCCATGAGTATACAAATGAATAATGGATGTTAGATCATTTTTGTTTATTTGTAAGGAATGCAAGAACATAGGGTAGTATGAGAAAGGTTTTGTGGCTAGAACTCAGATGCACAAAAAATATAGGTACATTAATTAGCAGTTGTCAAGAATAGAAACAAATTGGAGCTAGTTTACAAAATAAAATTTGGATAGAACCAGGATAAAACTGTCCTAAGAAAACAGAACTATCTAGTAGAACTCAATGCTGGGGATCTGTTAAGGAACACAGATTGCAACAGCCAATGGAAAATCATCAAGATGCTTTTTAAATCTCTTATCTCTTTTTTTCTTTGCATACCTGATTATTTTATTTCTCTCATTTCTTCCCCAGCATTATGAAAGACCAAATATGAACATGCCATAGTTTTCAAGTATTCAGTTACAATTCTTGCCATAAGCAGGAAACAAACAAACAAACAAACAGAATGGCACATGATTGACACACAAGTCTACTATCCTGGAAGATTGATAAACCTCCCATCATGAATCAATGCCCACCACTGCGTTAATGACAAAATGCAGTGCATAAACTGTCTTACTTTATCCTCCTGATGAGGCCTATTATTATACACATGTTAAGAATTAAGCAATCTAGATACTTAATGAGGTCAAAGAACTTATACAAGTTCATAAATCAAGTAATTGAGTCATTGATACTATTAGGATTTTAACACGATCCGATAATCAGGAAGACTATACTTTTAACTATTATGTTATATTATTACTACTTCACACATTTGGTCCATTGGCTACCTGAGGGGAGAACAAAGATATCTAGCATAGCTAGAGCAAGTTCACATCCCTATTCTTTTCATTAATATCTTTTTTTATAGACTGCAATTGTCAGCCATCTAATGCGATGAGGACACATGTCCACTAATGAGTCACAGGAGTTGCACAGTGTAATGTGAGTTGATACTTTTTACTGTTTCAGCCAGTAAGTAGAAGATTAAAAAATATAAAATAAAATAAAAAGCAAATTCAGGTTGTTTCAAAGTATCACAGAAAAAATCAACTTGTACCAGGAAGCAGTTAATGAGATACCTCACCATATAAAGAGGCTTACCCAGCATATAAAAACATTAAGTTCTAACAATGGGACTAGAGACTCTACGTATCAATTAGTACTCCAGGTGGTTAAAAGTAGGAGGGAAATTCCAGCATCCACATAGAATAAGAAAATGCGTTTTCTCTACATAGATAAAAACTTAGACTTAGTTTGATTTCCAAATCCTCAACAATGAAGAATAGAATAAATGTGGAGCCAAAAAAAAGGCTGTAGGAAGACAAACTTTTGAAGCAAAATACTGCAGTAAACAGGAAGAAAATTAGTATAAAACTCTGAAAAAAAAAAAAACATAGATCCTGTTGAAAATAATATGTTTGCATTTGAAGACGTGTGATATATCTTTATGCTTTTTCAGTTAGTATTTTCTTTATGAGAAAAATCTAGGTTTGCCAAGAAAAAAGTGTGAGTAGGGTATTCTCAATGCAGGTCTCTCCTTATGGTAAATTCTGCCTCCTCCCCTCTATGACATTGACTTCCTCCATCAGTCTTGGGTTTTAGTATTATATACTAAAGTTTTATTTAATTATTTAATTGAGTAATTGGAAAATCACAATCTATACATGATTTAAAAAGTCTTGGGTATGCTATATTTTATCATTTCAAAGCTGACAAGATCCTGGATCATGTCAAAACCTGAGGTGTAAGCATGATATACGAAGCAGAATTCTGTAGAAGTGAAGTACATTAAGGTGAAAAATGTCAGCAGAAAAGTTAGAGAAATTATCTTCATAGATATTGAAGACCCCTAGATCATGATAGTTGTTTGAATGAGCTACTGATGAATAGCAGATAATTACTAAATATTGCAAGTTAGAATATAATCTGATGGCACAGCTGCAAAGAAAGTTACACATGAGAATGAGTATGTAATTGGCTATAGTAGTACTAGGAGCTGCGATTATGCCTTATCAGAGTGATAGCAGTACATGAAATGGGGAATTGGACAACATTCACTTCCATTCACTTAAGGGGTTTCTTCAAAGAAAAGACTTTCCTCATGGCAGAATCCGGTTAAGACTACGAAATAGATAATTATTTCAGTGAAAAGTTAATTTATATATGCTGAACCTCCTTTAGAAAACATGACAAAAAAATTTGAGATGGTAAATACATTTTAAAAATATGTAATGAATACCAACTCTATATCAGAAAACCAGAATGTAGTGAATTTCATTAAGATCTAAGCATTGGTTTCAATTTTGGACACAAAGGACAGAGTACCAGCACTCACGAAGCTTAGAGCAATAAACCTAAAATTTTACATGCTTAAAGATCATAAAGTGAGATGTATTTATTATCCGTAATATCTCCTTATGATAACATTTTGAAAGGGCTATGATGATTTCAGCGATATCTACATCTTAAGCTCCTTTTTGTTTCACCAAAAACATGTTTTAGTTGGTTTATATAAGGCAATGCACCAAGTAAACATCAATAGTATTAAAGAACCCTCAAACTTAGATATTAAAAGTCTAAATTCTTGAGCTCCTGGTGAGTTCTAATTATTCCTTAAAAAAGTACCTCCATAAGCAATTGCAAAAGAAAATATACATTCATATTTTGGGATTATACTTTTCTTATTACCACATTGTAGACACAATCTCCCAAAGATTAGTGATAATTATATTATCCTCAGAGGTACTATAATCAAAAGTACCATGTTGAGAACTATATACAGCAAATGGCAAAGCAATCTCTCACTTGACCAGTGGTGGTAATGTGGGCGTTTCACTTGGTCTATTTTGCAGGTCATGCATTAAACTTTGTACTATGCTTGGATACCAACTATATAACCCTGGAAATAGCTATAAGTTTCTTTATACTTAGTGTTTAAAGAAAATTACTATATTTAGGATATAAGAAAACCTAGATTTGGCAGTTTTCACCTCAACTATTATTGAATATTTTACAACTGTGAAAACACCACTAACCCCTTTCAGCTGAAGCAGGCCTTATAAAAATCAGGTATTCACAAGATACTTTATCATCCCATTCTCTTCTCTTTTTTTGTTTTGTTTTCACTAGTACTTGTTTATAAGAAATTTGTTAAGTTGCTACATATAGAAGTTTCCATTTCTTATTTTATTTAGATGGTAAGTTTTGGGAGAGGACAAACATGATTGGAAAAGGACGAAATGGTAAATGTGG
>NW_006494612.1:12625534-12626592 GCF_000325575.1 Pteropus alecto | reverse complement strand
ACGGGTTGAGAAGATGTTTCTCACCAACTTTGTCAAAAATATCAGGACTATAGGTAGAAAACTCCAACTAGAGGGAGAAAACATGATTTTTTTCCTTGAGATCTGTAAATTGTAATTGTGCTAACATTTCTTATAACCAGATTTTCTCAGAAAATTCATTGGCTTTTTTCTTAATTTTTTTTTTATTATTGGCTGATGCATTCATTAATAATTTTATACTTCTACTTTGCAGGGAAACCTAGTAAGTTCCACAGAGTGAAACTAATGCTTAGCAAATGCATTCGCAAAGCATCTAATATAATTTTTGCACACAAACAGAATATCTCTGGATCTGAACTACTGTAAAACTTGCAACACTGGAAATGCCCAATTATGGGAAATAAGAATCCTAACAACTTGTGTGTAATTGTGCTTGTCAGCAGCACCTACAACTTGAATATGAGTTTTGAAGGACTACATTTATTATGTCAAAGCCAAATTAGCAGCTGCTCAAATGGGGATGGTAGAATTTTAATATAACATCTGCAAAACAGCTTTACATATCTAGAATCAGCTTTTTCTCATGCCAAAGAGCTTTCAGTGAGTTTCATTGATACACTTCTCATTCCATATTTCTCATATTGTGCTTCAGACTCTCTATAGTAATAGCTATTTTAACTCGTATGGCTGGGCTCAAAAACTTTTATGTCACTGAGACTTATCTATTTCCTTTATATCCCATCATATAACATCCAAGATTAGTGTCATATTTCTCTAATTCACAGTAATGTCTCACATTTCCTTATTAGTCTCTTATGAACATAGGCCTAGATACATGAATAGGCTAGTTTTTTAGTCTCTAATATATTTTAAAATATCATTTTTGTTATATTACATTCTTTTTGCAATGAATCTCCCTTGGAATTCTCTCCTAAGAAATTGATAGGCCAGTAATAGAAGATGCCCAAGCCTTGTCACAATAAAACAAAACAAAACAAAAATAAAAGAAAACTTTTACAATAAGGAAACTGGTATTAACTTAGAGAGAGCAAAGTATTATCCATATAATACTCTTCTCT
>NW_006494612.1:12624945-12625516 GCF_000325575.1 Pteropus alecto | reverse complement strand
CATCTGTCATATTTTCTGTTAGATAATTAATTACCAGCTCAAATCTCAGCTTTACTTTGAAAACTCTATTGGAAAACCAAGGGAAATTCAATAAAATATAAATTTTAAAAGCAAAGAATATTTTGGGAAAAAAGAGGTAAAAATCTAAATAAACTTGCATTTAGATTTTTAAACTTAAATATAGAGGATGTTAAAACTGTAAATCTTGAAATATGATATTTAGAACTTAACGTAAAAGAAGTATGACATAGGAAAAGTTGAACAGAAAATCAACTGCAAAGACATTAAATGATTATGCCGTCTTATTTGAAAAATGGTAAATAATAACCACTTCAAAGTGAGATTTATGTCAACGCATGCATATTCTATAATATGTTAACCTTCAGAGATCAGAGATTGAGTTCTGGAGAGCTTTGCAAGTATATTGTTAGTTGTTTAAGCTTTATACTGAGTACCTAATAAATGTAATCTTTGATAATTACTTTTTTTGCTTTATATAGTGCCTTCAACTCTATTTGTGTTAATATCTTGGTTCATTCTAAGTCATATATATATAAAAGCTTATATATAT
>NW_006494612.1:12621367-12624923 GCF_000325575.1 Pteropus alecto | reverse complement strand
AGCTTTTATTATGTAGGCTTTCTTTAACAAGTTGCTGAGTTCCCGTGTATACTGCCTTGGTGATTTTTAAAGTTTATTATTTAATGCTAATGTCATTGTCACATTTTCAGTGTTTTGTCTAAAGAATTCCTATTGTCAACATGTAATATGTTACTTCTTGTAAGAATATACCTGTCCCGAGCAGCATAATGCTTAGACAGATCACGACCCAGTGTATTCCTTAGGAAAAACAAAACAATAAAAATAAAAATAAAAAACTAACATCTTACCAAAGATGAGTATGGAGTATATCAAGATATTTTACTGATCAAAGAGAAAGTGAGAAATTGTGGAGAGGATAAAGAAAGACTCAGTGTTTTCTTTTTTTTTCTGTAAAGAATTTAAAAATAAGTTACAAATAAATGTAACTAAAGAGAAAAATTTATATTTGTTTAAATCTTTATTGATTGTATTATGTCAAGAAACTATCTTTATACTTGCTGTGTTTGAGAATATAAAATATACTTACTCATAAAAAACGGAATTAATCATTTTTTCCTTTGGACGTTTGCCAGAACTCAGTCCTTAGTAGGAAAAATAAAACCTCAAGAGTCTAAACTCTACTAAAAATGTTCCTTCTGAATAATATGAAGATCATTGGATATTCATTATTAAAATAAATATTACAATTCTACGTAGATCTTAGGAATGTCTATTCTCTCTCTCTTTCTCTCTCTTTTTTCTTTGAGACATATAGAATAGACTCTGGAGTCAGCCTACCAAATTCTACACTCTGGCACCACCACTATCTAGACTGTGACTTTGGGCAAGTTATATAGATTCTCATGTGTAAACTGGAAATAATAACAATATCTACTTCAAAGGGATATTATAAGTATTAAATGGAATAATGCATATAAAATACTTAGAACAATACCAGTTACAAAATAAGTACTGAGGTATTATCATTACCTGAATTTAAAATCCAGTTCATAATAAACATTTAATGAACACTGAAGATTTTCTTAAATCATAAATTAAGAAGTTATACATTTATATCTGCCCTGAACACTATGTTCTAATTAACTTAATCAGTGGTTTTAATTTTTATATTGCACAAGCACAATGTACAAGTATGTTGCCATTTAACTCATTTCAAATGGAATGTTCTCCTTTTAAAAAGCATATCAATTAACTGGATAATTATTATTTCCTGTGTAAAACTTGAGTGATTGATGTAATATAGCTATACTTTCAAGGAGTCCAAATCCCAAGAGTTAGATTCTATTTAAAGTACTTTAAAGTACTTTTATCAGGCTCCGTTCTTAATTCTTTTGATTTACTGGGTCAAGCTAACTTAATCAGTTGGAAAGCCATACGGCTTCAAATTAGTTAACTGAGTTAGTCAGAAGAAAGATTATCCTGGATGGGCGAATTCTAATTGGGTGAGCCATTAAAAGAGGCTGGGTCCTTCTTGAAGAGAGAAAATCGAAGCAAGAGAGGTTCCCCTACTAGACTAAAGCTCCTAGATAGTTGTCCCATGCCCAGTGAACTTCTGTTACCATCCAAAACTCACGTCTGACTAACATTTAGCCACAGAGACTATATTCTGTTAGGATCCAAACTCAAAACTCTCCCTATTATTTTTCCCCCATAAGAACATATGAAACTGCATATAGCCCCTGACCTTCCATAAACCTAAGCACACACAACCTATAGAGGCCCCTCTTCCCAAGAAAGTGTGGAGCATTTCCACCCCATATCCTCCTCATGCTGATACGTGCAAGAAAAGACTGAATGCATTTTTTACTCTGAGAACAAGTCTCTTTTACAAGCTGATCTAAATTAACTAGTCTGCCATTGCTACAGCATACTTGTATAGTTTTCACCAAAGATAGAGATATCTCCCCTTTAAATACTTTAAGTAAAAGTAAAATTAATATATGTATTTATATATGTACTTATATGCACACATGTATATATGTATATATTGTATATATCTACAGTAATTTAATGTGCAGCATACTGATATAATTTGTACATATGTATATATCTATGTACATATAAAATGTATACTGTATATAAATATATATACATACATAAATATACAGTACATATATGTGTGTATATATGTATATATGTGTGTTTGTGTATATGTGTGTATATATGTATGTGCATATATTTGTTTATTTTATTTATTTATTTATTTATTTATATGTGACTAAAGGCCTGGACATTCTAGCAAGGAGTCATACTGGCAAAAAGAAGCAAGAAAGTTGGACACTGCATATCCATGGGTCATGATCTTTCACAGGGTGTTGCTGATCTGGTATTTCCACTGGCTTTCTTTCCCCAGTAGGCAGGCCTTGCCAGTCATGCCTTAGAATGTGTATAATAGCCCTCTCTTCCCACTAATATCCAGGCTCAGGCACAGAATTTACTCAAACTAGACATAATGCCTTGGAATAAAATCTGACAACGAAGAAGACATTTTACATTGTTATGTAAAGTGGTTTACCTCTCACTAATTTAAACACTTTCATTTTACAAAAAGATTTTGGTTCTATGTCAAAAGACCATTACAATATTTTTCTCCAAAATAAACATTAGGTTCTCCAAAGAAAAATCAGAAAACATCTGTAGCCAATTTAAAAATAACAAATTTTACCCATTTTTACTCTTTTGTATTGCAAATATTAAAATATAATCTCATCAACAGCATGCCATTAAAAGTTAGATGTAGCTGAAGAGGTATTTGAGCTCAAAAACTAAGACTAAAGTATTGCAGAAAATTTTTTTCTTAATTACAATCCACCATAATTGCATCATAACTATCATAGAAAAAACAAATCTCTACTTATAGAACATAGGTGTGTGTCTGCCTTGGTAATTTGAATTACTGCAGTGAAGGCTCTGTGTGTGAGTAATTATATTTAATGAGCTCAACTAGATTTGACATGTAGCATCAGCTAACACCCAAAACATTAGCAGAGGTTAGCACTGATAGTTCGGGGTGACAAAACTAGCTTAGAGTAATAATTAAAATTATGATTTCTTAGTTGCCTCATTTCACCCCCTCTGACTTGAAATTTTATCTCCTTTAACATAATTTCCGATTTCTGGGGACAACATAGTTTTGTCTCCTCAGAGCATCTAGTCGCTCAGGAGTTGCAAATCAAATATCTCTGGAATGAGGGAGGGAATTTATAGTATAAAATATGCAGCATGGATGTGGAAAGCCAAGGGCTGTGTTAAGTTGGAGAATGCATATCTAGACTAAAGGTACATAAATGCAAACTTTTTACAGCACTGTGTAACCACACATCTGCAGAATGAATTTGGCCAAAGGATATTAATTTCTGTCTACTGCCACAGATCAGTAGTTTGTAAGTTTGGGAGTAAAATAATCCTTTGAGATTATAATAAAAGATTGTTCCTCATGGATCTTTTTCTCTTTTTATGCTACGTCTTTTATAATTTCAATCAAAACAACGGTTGCCTATATATGTATATATATATATGTGTGTATATATTTTAATATTTATACACTTACATGTATATGTGCATATGTATATAT
>NW_006494612.1:12603287-12621228 GCF_000325575.1 Pteropus alecto | reverse complement strand
CCCCTCCGTCCCTCTGCTCAGAAACCACCACTTTGACTCAGATTCTAGTTTAAATTGGCATTTTTTAAAATAATGGTTATATTGTTAATTAAGATGATCAGATCTGTACTTTGTATGCTATAATGAATAAGGATTAAGTAATCTCAAAATAAACCCAACTGTTGTCCTCATCCTCTGAATGTATCGTCACTGTTTTCCATTAAACTTTAAAAGAACATTTATGGTGCTATATCTTTGTAAGTGTAGTTTACAGCCTAGCCAAGCAGAGTACTATCATTACATTTCTCTTCTTTGAATAGCAATACTTTAACTTTCCCTGTGATCCCAATTGTCCTTTTTTGGCAATATACTGTACTTAAATTTTTCATTATTATCTGGCTTACTTTTCATCACTCTTAATAGAGTTTTAATAGATTGTGTTTCCACGTTTTAAAAAATAAAAGAAATATACAAATATAAAAATAAAGGAGAGAAATCCTCCCTACAGTTCAGTCTGCCACCTGTTTATGCTCTGTAACAATATATCTGTCCCATGCACACATACCAGTAGCTAGTGCTAATAGATTCTTATGCAACCTCTCAGAGTTTAGCTATACATACAAAATAAAAGCAAATATATTCTTATCTCTACCTTTTCTCATATAAAAGGTAGTATACTGTATGTATTTTCTAAACCTTAGCTTTTCATTTATTTTTATTTATATACAAATATAATAAATTTTTTTGCATTCGATTCTCGAGCTTTGACAAAAACATATAGTACTCCTATAATCAACATACAGAATCATTCCCTTGTGGAGTTCATTTCCAGCCCTACTCACTCTTGGAAACCACTAATTTGTGTTCTTTCTTTATAATGCTGCCTTTTCAAAATGTCAAATAAATGAAATCATACAATATATAGCATTTTAAGTCTAATTTTTAAAATTTAGCATTGTGTATTTGAGATTCATTTGTGTTGTTACACCTATCACATTTCATTCTTTTTATTTATGAGTAGCATCCCATTTTAAGGGAGGACCACAATATGAATTCACATTCACCAGATGAAGGACAGTTTGATTTTTAATTTGTGATTATAAATAAATGTTCACTCCCTCAAGTGCATAAGGATGCAAATGTGCATGAGAATCACAACTAAGCAAGAGAACACATTTAATGTTAAATACTGGGAAAAACTAGGTTAAATAACTACTATTTGGAAATGTTACACAAAAATTTGGGATGTAGGCTTTAGGTAGAAGCATGAATAATTTATGTGTGGTAGCCAGAGTGAAGGCCAAATATGTGAGAATAAATGGATATGTGGATATAGCACATGTGGTAATAGAAATGTTCTATTATGACTGCTTATATTTTCTTAGTGATATAGGAAACAAAGGTATCGATCAGCTGACATAGTGTGAAGATTCATGCTATAAATTGAAGGCTATGAATTTTCATGTGAACTGTTAGCTATTTTCTAGCTGTATTGCATTTTGAACAGATAGTACTCTCAGTACTACTTTTATTGCTTGGAACTCGGAGAGGGTGTCTTCATAGCATAATGTATCATTAATATTTTTAAATGCTCTTCGATCACTTGTAAAAAAGGTGTGAACTCTATTTTCAGGTAACACATTTCAATGTATATCAATAAGTGATATCTTACTATGCTAGTTAGATCTTCAATTATATTAATTGTATGTCAATGGATATCAATAATACTTCAATGTAGAGCAATAAGATCTATTTTATTAGTTAGACATTTTCTTTATTTCTTTATTCACTTATAAAGGTCAAATAAAATCTCAAGCTAGTAGTATGTTTCTGTATTGTTCTTAATATTTCTTGAAGAATATTACCACTCTTATTAGATATTTCTAAATGTTTTACCATTATTTAGAATGATGACATTTGACATTAAAGTGCCTGCATGTTTGTCTGAATCTCACATTATATAATATGAAGATCATGACCACTGTTTTTTACGTTTTCAATCATTGTGTGTATCTTTTCTCGTTCTTTTAATATTCAGCCTTTACCAATGCATTGTTTCCAGTGTGTTTCTTGTAAACAGTAAAATCTTCAGCTTTGTTTGTGATACAATCTGCTGAAATCACTTTTCTTCTAATAGATAAGTTTTAATTTTACTATTGTGACAGATATAGCTAGTCTTACTATTTTATGTTGCATGTTTTTCAACCTTTAAGTATCTGATTTCATTTCTTTGTAGGTATGTATGTATCCAAGCATGTGTAATTTTTTTCTGATATTTAACAAGATTCACTTTTTTGTCTAATGATTACTTTTATAATTATGTATGTATAATTATTTCTGTATTATCCTCCGTAGTGTGAGGCCTAAATTTATATTACATACTGCCTTGATATCTGAAATGGGGAAGTCCTGGAATGGCCAACTACAAATTCTCCTCCCCACTCTGCTTCTATGAATAAGGTTCCCCTAAACAATTCTCCTTATCAAACAGACCAAATGCAGTTCATGTTTGTACCTGAGTAGCAGGTTTCAGTTTCCTCCTTGCCCATCCAATTGTCAAACAAGCCAATATCATCCTTCAGTGGGAACAAGGGACTTTCTCACTCTCTTGACATTACAACAGAGCTTGCCTCTCACAGCCTCTGGTTTTTCACTCTGTTCCCAGGTGCAACCCACATGTGGCCCTGCATAGCATGGAGTATCCTAATCTGTCCATTTTTGAATGTCATGTGTCTGCTATTCTTATAATGCTAATGTGGGAGTCTCTCTCTCATCAAAGGAGTGAAGAGGAGGCGAGCAAAATATCCTCAATTCCTTATTTCTTCAGATAAATTCTCAGTGGCCTTCCAGTGGTAAAATTTACATATTTCCTCTTCCTCACTATTTCCACTCTGTTTCTTACACCTCCCAATTTTAGATAATTATATTAGCTTTCAATGTTTACCATCGTACTGCAAAACATACTGCGGAACACTATATTGCCTGTCACTCCACATCCATTCACCCTCTAGCTGGGCACAGGGCAAACCCCTTTAGATATGGTATTACAGGTCTCAGTCCCCCGCCCAGTAATTATGGCCACAGGACAAGTTCTCATCAGTGTTACGTGCCACTTATCATTCACTTAAAGATACTTGTTCAGGACTTGCTTCTTCCCTTTTTACCCTGCTGGCTGGAAATGGCTTTACCAAAATAATCTTGAAAGTCCAATGTTAAGTATTGCAGAGCCACTCTCTGCCAGCTGTGCCAATTTTGCTATTTTGTGGGGTTTTTTAGAATTTTTTTTATTTACATTGTCAAATTTATTTTCATGTAACTCTATATACCATCACCTTAAAATTCTTTAAATATCTGTAAGATCTGTAATGATATTCTCTTTGATTTATGACTTGAATTTTCTTCTCTCCCGTGTTTTGATTAATATTTCTAAGAATTTACCAATTTCATTAATTTTTTCAAAAACAAAACTTTGAATGTTAATTTTCTCTCCTGTTTCTCTATTTTATATTTCATTGTTTCTCCTGTTATATTCATCATTTTCTTGTCTCTACTTACTTTTGGCTTAATTTGTTCTTTTTTCCAGATTGTTGAAATGAAACTCAAATAACTGTTTTTATTTTTTTACTAATATAAGATTTAATATCATAAATTTTCTTCTAAGCACTATTTTTATTGAATTCTCCAATGTTTTTATATCATGTCCATAATCATTCAGTTTAAACTGATTCTTTTCTTCCTTTCTTTCTTTCTCTTTCTTCCTTCCTTCCTTCCTTTCTTTCTTTCTTTTCTTTCTTTCTTTCTTTATTTCTTTTTCTTTTTTCTATTTTTTTTGAACAGGTGTTAGTTTTAGTTGCCAAATGCTTGTGGATTTTCCAAATATATTTCTACTATTAATTTCTAATTTAACTTCATTGTTATAAGAAAGCATAATCTTTAAAATTTCAATATTTTGACTTATGTATAAATACAATGTCCAAAGTTGTTAGATACAATGTTTAAAAACATCACTAAGGTCAAGTTGGTTGGTAGTGTTGTTCAAATTTTTGTTATTCTTACTGATATTTTGATACTTAAAAAATAAATTATTGAGAAGTGTACTTCAGTCACAAAACATGATTTTAAATTGTTTTTTTTTTCCAGGTTTTAACAACTGTATTTGGTAATTCTACATACAACTATAATTTCATTTTCATTTATATCATACATTTGTCACCAATTTTCGAAATGAGAGAAGACCTTTTCTCTTAGTGTGGGTTAAGATTTTCCAGTTATCTTTATTGCATAACCACATAATCACATATCACCTTCAATTTCTATGTTCTCTTCCTTTAAATAGGAATGATAAAGTACAGATATTATTGAATACAGATTCCTCCTGGATTTGTACAATCCATATCAATCTTTTATTGTTTTTCTCATGCATATATCACTAATAGCAGGTTCTCCACTGACCTATTTTTTTTTATTTTACCAAAGCATTCAACTCATATTGTAAATAGAAATGTTAGCTTTTTCAGTCAAGCTCATATTTTGTTATTTAATTATGAAATACTAATGGCAAATACAATCAATATAAATATATTTTGGAGCAAACACAGCTGATTCTTGGTATCACAATTTGACTTATGGTTACAAAAGTAGAGAGCACATTAGAATTTAGTCTTTTAGGGGAACTCTGTACAGCATGAAAATTATTTAATGCATTTTAAAGGAGAAAATAAATTGTAGATTAGACAAGAGATCAGTTAACAGAAATTCTGGAATACTTAAAAAATGTTTGAAGAAGAATGGAGATTTAACCACTTTTTTTAAGTCTGTGAGAAAAATAGCCAACAATAATTGAGCTCATAATTTGTAACAAGAGCTGTTCTAAGCATCAAAAAATGTACCACATTTTTATCTTATAACATCATTCACAAAGAGATTAAGCAAGTCAGTAAATTCACTCAGCTTATAGGTGGTAAAAGTAAAATTTTAATTCAGAGACTCTGATTCCAGAGTTCATTTCTTAAGCCTCTTAAACTACCACTGAAATTATTTTTTTAAATCACCTTTAATTAAGAAACTTTATTGGGATGAAATAAATAAAATTAAAATTAAATTAAGCAGTATATTTATACTGGAAGCTTGAGAAGTGTTTCCTAAGAGAAAAAGTAATTATAATAGGATAGCATGAAGAATAATTCAACGTGGACCTCCAACATCAGCTAAAGAGCCCTCAGGAATCAATGACAGGGTTTGAGCTTTTAGCAATCAGAGAATTGCAGTGTTCTCAACCTGTAGTGGTTGCTGCTGGGCACGGAAGATCTCATTTAGAGAGATATCTGTGAGGAAATCTGATATAGAAAAATGGACTGGCAATTTAAAAATATTTAAACCTTGGGTTGGATAACTACCCTAAAAGGTAAATATTTGTTCAAAAGCTACAACATAAAGCCTGTACTATCTAGGAATTTCTAGTCCAATAGGAGATAACCTTCATCCGATCCAAATCAAACTTTGTAAAATCAAGTTTAGAGATTTTTAAAATATGGTCATACTTTTATATTTTGAGAGATCATCTTGCAAATAGTACTGTAAATACTCAGAGACAAGAAGAGTCAACCAGTGCTTTTGAGGGAGTGAAGTAAAACTTCAAAAAGAATTTGGTTATTTGTAATTGTTTAAGATAAGTAGATAAGAAAAGGAGGAGGAGGAAAGGGAAGGACTAGAAGTGACAAATAACTACAAGTCATAAATTGTACAAGAAAAATATTTACTCTTAGTATAGAGTTTATTAAAAATATCAAGTATAATAAATTCACTTATTTCACAAATAAGTGAAAGAGAATCCGTGCTTCTAGGAGATAATAGTGAAGATGAAAATAATTAAAATATTTGCATAAAGAACACATAAAATATATCTACAAATCAAAAGAAAATCATATTGATAGATTATAGAAAATATAAAAAAATCAAATGAAAAATAATTGAATATTACATTTAGGGAAATTCAAACTAAGAAAACGAGAAGCCAGTTTATGTCAATCTATTGGCAAAATTTTATAAGTCCATTAATACCCAGCTATTTCTCATCATCTTCACTGTTGCGAAAGTGATCCAAAACACGATTTCTTTTTCCTGCCCTCCTAATTGTTATTTCATTTCCATTCCTGCCCTCCTAGAATCCATTCTCAAAATAGCAGCCAAAAGTGTCCTTTTAAATATCAAGAAAGAGCATATTACTCTTCTTGTTAAAATCCTGAAGAGGATCCCCATCTCATTCAGATAAATGTCAAAGTTCTTAAAATGGTTGGCAAGTCCTCATAGAACTCTCCAGTTATTCATTTGCTCTCTTTTCCAATGACTCCATGTCTCACTCATAGCTATATTAGCCTTTTTCCTTCCTAAAAAACAAAGAAACAAAAATGCAAAAACACTCTCACTTCGGTTAACTTACCCTTTCCTATATTTAGCATGTTTTTTCTCCTAGATAATTAAATGATGTGCTCCTATATCCCTGTGAAGTCAACAGCTCTTTACTTGCATGTCACTTTCTCAGTGAGAACTTCCTTTAGCAGGTAATTTAAAAATGCAACCTCAGCTTTCAAAAGGCACTCTCAATGACTTTCTCATGTCTTGTTTTTCTCAGAACTGATGAGTTGAGTATCATAAAAAAAAAATTTATAGATAATAGTTCTAAACTCAAAATCTAATAATAAAGCCTTTAGTAGAAAGCATAAGAGAATATTTTCATGACCCACAAGTAAACAGTTCTTAGAAAAGTACAGAAATTAATAACCATCAAAGTAAAAGTTGATAGACTTCATCAAAATTAAAATATCTGTTCATAAATATATGTGATAGACTGAGAACCCATTATATATAAATAATTCTCCCATTTGATTAAAAAATTATTAACTCGGTAAAAAAATGAACAAAGTGGAAAAAGGAAGATATGTAACTGGCCAATAATCACATGAAAAAAGTGCTGAAATCATTCATTACTGGGAAAATGCATATTATAATCACAATGAGATGCCACTATATATCTACCTTAAACCAACATTAAAAAAAAAAGTCAAAACTACTAGTGGGATTGTGGAGCAACTGGAACTCACATACATTATTGATGGGAAAGTACAATATTTGGGGGAAAAAAATCTACCAGTTTCTTGTAAAAATAATTCCTCTTGTAGATATTTTTCCAATAAATAAAAACATGTATCCATAAAAAGACTTGTATGAAATGTTCAAAGAGGTTGTGTTTCTTGAAGCTCCAAGTTTTCAATAGTTCAAATGTGCATGAATAGAATAAACTCCAATATATTCAAGCAATAGAATAATTCTCAACAATAAAAGAGTGAATTATTGATACTCATATCAATATAGATGAATCTCAAAAAGAATGAAAGAAGTTTAACACAATTGAGTACATATTGTGTTATTGCATTTATATAAAAATATAGGACAAGTCATCTATTGTGTAAACAAACCAAAATAATGATTGCCTCTGTGGTATTTGGAGTGGAGATCAAGAAAGAGTATAAGTAAACTTTCTGTGATAATAGGCATGTTTTATATCTTCACGGGGAATTGGGTTACACTGGTATATACATTTGCCAAAATTTAGTAAATGTAAACTTAATATTTATGTATTTTGTTATATATAAATATTACTCAAAACGGAAAGGGAAAATTGTAAACAGATATTGAATTCTAATTAATGATATTCATGCTGAAGTCTTTAATGGGAAGTATACTGATGTATCCTATTTGCTTTGAAAGACACCAAAATAATTAATTGATTGATGGATGAATAAAGGGATGGATAAATGGATAAATTTGTAATAAATGGAGAATAGTAGAATGTTAATGGCAGAATTGTGGTCATGGATATCTGGATGTTCACTGTAAAATCCTTTCAACTTTGATGTATATTAGAAAGTTTCATAATAAAAATATTGGAAAATATATGGAACATTCTCATCTTCTTTGCAAATTCCCTTTTATAGTTAACCCTTACTTCCCTTGCCCCAAGAAACCAATGATTCAATTTCTTCCATAATAACTTAGTTTGGTCTATCCTAGAACTGTGTATAAATAGAATTATACAATATGTGTTTTAGTTTGTCTGGCTTCTATTACTCAGTATGTTGATTTTCATTGCTGGGTAACATTTCACTTTATGAATATATGGCAATAAGATTATCATCACCTTGTTGATGGTCATTTGAATTGTTCTAATTTCTGATTATTATGAAAGAAATTCTGGTAGCATAATGGGTTTCTAATATGCAGGCAGAATTGAGAACCATGGGACTATGGTTATTAAGATTTTTTTCTATTAGGAATAGAAAAATCTATCTAGGAATAGATTCAAGAAACGATAATCAGCACTACAGTTTCAGCCCTATTTCTGTAACACAGATGTCTCACAACCAATTAATATCTATTAAATAAGTGTACACTGTCTAATTAGAACTAATTAAATTAAGCAAATAAACAGGCTCAAAGACCCATATGTGTCAGATTTTAATAGATTCTTAACCATCGTTGTTTAAAGTAAACGTGAAAAAAAAAATGCCTTGTGTAAGGCTAATCACATGAGCTAAGCACTATAAAGGTGTCTAAAATAACCATAATCTTGTTTGTATGAAATAGAAATGAAGTCTACAAAAAAAAATAGAGAGTTCTGGTCAGTATGATTAAAAGAGTTGGGTGGGAAAACTTATCTTTATTTACTCTTTTAATTCCAGCCAGTTCTATTATATAAATAGAAATAATAACAAGCAAAACAAAAGTCACAATCATGAGTTTGAAAAAAACTAGTCACATAAAACCACTACAACTAAATTAAAAAAGAAACAAAAACAGAAAACAATCCTTATTGTAAAATATTCTGTCTAGTCTCTGAAACTATGACTGATATTTTAATCGTAGAAGTAAAATGAGTAATATTTTGAAGCACAAAATAAATGTCACTTATTTAAAAATAAAAAGATTTATTTTATAAAAAAATGACCTAGCAAGAAACAAAAGAATCTAAATGAATAGAAATATAATAGTAAGTGGAAAACACATTCCTCCAAAGATTTCATATAGTGTGGTAATCTTTTTATAAAATTACAAACAAATGAGATTAAAGAATATACTTTTAAGGAATTCATAGACATAAAATGGTCTGTATAAAATGGAAAGCACTTTTTTTGGTTCTATTTCACCCTTTTTTTTGGAAATACAGGGCAACATTACAGTCTTGGATTATTAGATGAACAAATATGGTGCTCTAGTATTGACAACAAGCATGACCTGCATTCTGGGAGTAAGTGCTTTTTAGTTCAAGGAGTAGGAGAGAGAACAGGTGCAAGATCTTCTCCAAAAGAGAAGAGAAACACATTACTCAGTGAGCAACCAAAGGATTTTGACTTTAACTCACTAATGGCTGGAAGGAGTGCCAGTCCTGATCAATCATTCATGATCTTTATCACAGCAAATCAGAATCTTCTATCTTTTGGACTAATTGTAGGTAGAAGAGAAAATAACTCCAGATTAACTTATAAATTGATCTGGATAACTACTAAAGTGTCCTCTACTCATGACTTGACAAAATCTTCAGAGTAACTATTACAGCAAAGAGGTTTTCATGTATTCCAAGTTATTGCATAGTGTATTGAGGCTGGTGTGTGTTAGTCATGCTAGAGAACCTAATACTTCCCCTTAAAGTGTCCCAGCCTTGAGTAGCTAGAGGAAAATTAACTGGATGGAGGGGGGAAATATATGATTAGGCAGAAAAATTGTCAAGTTATAGTTTTCATTCAGGGAAGTGAATTCATGAGTACATTACTAACAATAACTAAGTAAATAAACAAATTTCTACCTTAATAAAAGCAGACTATGCATGAACCAATGATGAGAGTGTGCCATGAACCGAATTATAAGTTATCCAATTATATACACCTAAACTTAAAACAAGTAAAAAAAAGATAAAGCCAAAATCCTTTCACAGTAATTAAAACTCTTGATCAGTGAGAGACCATATAACCATACATTACTAAGTTGAATAGGAAAAAAAAAATTCCAAGCAAGAATTTTTAGAAATGGTTTTTCATGCCCTATTTTTACAAAGAGCTCAAAACTCTGAAAGAACCCAATGATCTCATATTTAGCCAAGAGATAATTTGCTTTAACAGTCAAAGCCTGCCCAATATATAATAAACTCTCAAACACAATAACCTATTAATACAGAAAAATCATGTTAAAAAGATGTGTAAAAGACCAGCATCTCATAAGAAAAATGGGCAAGAAATATAAGTAAGCAAATCACAGTATAAGAAATGTTATCACATAAGAAAAAAAAATGTAACTATGCATGGTGACTGACTTATTGTGGTAATCAGCTGGCAATATATACATATGTTGAATCATTATGTTGTACATCGGAAACTAATATAATGTTATATGTAAATTATACCTCAAATAAAAAAAGAAATGTGATTATCAAATAAACATAATGGGAAATATACATATTCATTAATACTAATTGTTTTAAAAATAAATACAAGAAACAATGAGGTTCAATTTTTCAAGACTCAGATTTGAAACGGTTTAAAAGACTGAGAACACTCACTGCTGAAAATAATCTGTGGAAGCCAGCACCGTAATACACTGTTGATGAGAGTATGAACTAAATCTGCCTTTCTGGAAGGCAACTTGGGGATATGAATCCAAAAGAAAAATATGTATATAATTTTGAAAAAAGTCAAACCCTGCTATCTCAGTAAAATTCCTTGTAATTTGAGGGGACTAACATGTCAGCCATGCATATTTCCTCCTTCATTTTCATTGGCCATGACTTTATATGCACAGTTCAGACAATAATATTCAATTATGCAGACAAGAATTCAGAAAATCTAAAGAAAAGGCTACATCTTATGAACATGATGTTTAGCTTACCAATAATACTCCATGGGTTTCTGAAAAACACTGTGAGTGGAGCTGAATAAATAGGCAAACATGGTTCAAGAAAAGGCCATGGATTCTTTTTACCCTTAGGCTAGTAGAATTTAATCAAAAGTCTAAACTATTTTTGCACATTAGTCAAGGCAGCCACCAGAGAGTATTAGTTGTAAGATTTAAGCAGAAGAAAACAGCTAAATGAAATGTGCCATCCATGTTTTCAGCTTAAATGAGCTCTTTCAATTTGTAGGTCATGAAATAATTATCCTGTAAGAATAATTCTCATGATTTTTCTATTTCTTATGACTCAAAGATAAATTCTTAGATTTTTTTTTTTTTTGGATAGAAGCAGGATCCAAGGTAGATTAATATCTTTTGCCAAGCGTCAAAGAGGTGAAGATATTTTAAGTCAATTTAGGTGAAATTCAAGCAGTTGAGTAAGTACAAAGAGGTGAGCTCCGTTGAGGCAAAACAAACTTTTACCATAGTGATTCTGACTTTGCAATTTGAAGTAAAAATAACTAGCCAGTCCCAGTTTTTAGTTTTACCCCAGTCCAAAAGTATTGTGCTGATACTATTTCTAACTCATTTTGGATTTTATGAAAATCAGATTTCTCAAATGGCTGAATGATCCATAGTAGAGATGTCAGTCCCAGGTAAAATAAGATCTTTGAAGAGACAAAATATTCTACTGGAGTCACTGGAATGTATGTAGAATGAGGGTGAAAATGAGAGGGTTCGCAGTTGTATTAAAGAAAAGCTTGTGAATGTAGAAAATAATATATACCTCTGAAAAAGGTATATAGACTAAAAACAAACTCTCAAGAGATAGAAAGAAATAAAATAATACAATAACCATAACAACAACTATATTACAATTCCAAGTTTATCTCATTTTTAATGTATTCTTTTGCCCATTCTTAAAGCAATTTGTGAAGTACACATTCTTAAGCTTGTGTTAATTTGAGATAACGGAGAGATTTCAAAGGTATCTTGCCCAAGGCAACAGATGGATGTCCCTGGAGTGAGTGAATGAACCAACTTCAGGTATTCATTTATTTACTCTGTTAGGTCCTGGGTTCTCATGGCATGAGGATTCTCCTTCTCATAATGCAAAACAGCTTCCCTTCTATATCTTGTCATAGCACAGTGTGGTGCTTTTGCATCTGATTTGACTCAGGTTCTCTACTGAGATTGTAGCTATTTCCTATCCTAGGCTTCTTTATATTCTCATTAACTCCTGGTTGTTTGTTAGGATGCCATTGTATTCACTCCCACCCTATTTTGCCATTGCTCCTCCCCTCATTTATTGCACCCTATATCGGCTAAGGGTACTGCTATAACGTGGACAACTCTCACATTCTACCACATCCACTGTTAGAATGCTTACTTTCTGACAACACAGATAAAGTGTGAGTTGCTCACACTCTCTTAGACATTTTCATTTGAATTTATAGTCAAAGCCAAGCTAATGCATCTACCTGTCCCAGACTTGTCATTCTCCAGTTTATACAAAGGTTCTATTTGCTAGTTGCTGAATTCCAGTCAGCTTTGCAATTCAATAATAAAAAAGTTAATATTTATTGAATACTGGCTATGTCTCAAACATTGTAGACTTCATATGTTTATCTCATTTTGTAAATACAGAATCCAATTACATAGACACTAGTAGGATCTCAATTTTATAAATGAAAGAACAGAGGCAAAAAGAGTCAAAAGACAACAGGTAAAGCCAGGATTTCAATTCAGGCATTCTGACTTTGAAGTCTTAATATATTCTATATTATACTCCACGAAAGTTACCAGTAAAGATATTTCTTTGAGAACAGCACTTGCCTTTCCAACGGTAATTAGAAATCTTAGATAAAGTTTTAAATTGAGACAGAGTCAAGAAGGTGGATCAGTCAAAAACTTAACTATGTGCCATGTTTGATTTTCCTTTCCTTCTGGTCAGTTCAAAGCAAAAACAAAACTCAGCAGGATCTATCTGCTCTTATGTGATTGCCTTGGCCTTGCACTCATCCTAAGAAAATTAGGAGTGACAGCAATATTATAGCACCACTGGATGTCACCTTCCATCTTCTTGCTCCAACTTACACTCTTCCTATCACTGCCTTCATATACTTCACAATTCAGCTCATGTGTCACTGTCCCCAGGAAGCCTTACCTGAGCCATTAGGTCTGCCTATGTGTTTTTCCCATACATGACTATGACCCATATATTTGAGTACAGCTTAGTTCACCTTGTTCTGAAATCATTGATGTGTGACTCTCTGGCCTGAAGCTAAGATCTATTTAGAGTATGGCTCAGCTTGAAAATATCACAGCATATAGTATCTAGTATTTGGGGTGAACATAAATAACTATGTATGGTGACAAATATTAACTAGATTTATTATGGTGATCATTTCACAATATATACTAATATTGGATCATTATGTTGCACATCTAAAACTAATATAATGTTACATGTCATCTATATTTCAAAAAATATGCATCACATTAAAAAAACCCTCAAACTTCTGAATTTGTATAGGAGGGGATGAGGCAGCTTTGTTTATTTCATATAATTACCTTTGTGAAACCAGAAATATAAAAACCTGCAACTAATAAATTCATTTACAATGATAGTTGTAATAATCATCGAAAAATTATACATCCACTCATGTGTCACTGTCCCCAGGACATGTGGGGACGCAATTCTCAATTTTCTCATCTATAAAGTGTGATAATTCATGGGATTCTGGAGAGGATTAAATGAGTTCCTTGTAAAATTGTCTGTGCAGTTAAAAGTCATTATTAAAACCTATGAGGTTATAATTTGCTTTTGAAATTGAAGCAAGTAGTGCCTTTTCTGGCTATGGTTTGGCAAGGTAACACTGGAAAAGATGAAGTACATCACACTTTCTTCAATGTACTCCTCTATTCATTCTGAAACCAAGCCAAAATAAGCCAGTAGGACTCATGGAGAAAAGAAGTAGGAAAAGATGAAGAGGAAAAAATGACACAAAGACCTCTGCTCCATTAAAAGGAGCAGGCTTTCCTTATTCTTCAATAAATATTTTATTCCCTTATTCAACTTTGATATAGTGCTACAGTTTCAGGATCTTAACATTCAGTTTGAATGGGAACAGCTGATTTGCAACACTTCAAGTATCTTTCCCCTTCTGTGACCATTAGCCACAATTCTGCAATAACTTATAAAGATAGGATGTTGCACAATCATTTTGATGTGCCACTGCAAACACAATTTGAAATACCAGAGGGGATTCTCAAATGTTTCCTGAGTCATAGAAGGCATTTGGTGACAGAACTTTCCCATAAACAAAAAAAGCTCCATTATACAAGAAGCCACTGTGCTGAGCAGTCAGGGAACCCGAAGTTAGTAATCATATGAGATGATTAATTTATCCATAAAATCTCCCCTAATTTAAAATTCAGGAATCTTTTTATCTCAAGTAGAATGAATTCAAGTAAAGTAATTTATTACATAAAAAAACATCTTTTAAAAGTAAGATTCTACCCAAGCTATAACTTGTATTTGATATGTCTGCACCCTCTACCAGGAGAAAACTCTCTCCTTGAAACACTGTTTTCCCCCGACTTCCAGGATAACATCTTCTGGTTTTCCTCCTTTATCACTCATTGCTCTTTCTTAGTCTCCTTGGTTGTAGTGTTCAAGGTTTTCGTATTTAGACATCTTTTCATTTCTAGTGACATTCACTCCCCACATTCTATTATCTACTCTTAATAGGCTTTAAATACTACATACATGCAAATGAATTCCAAATTTACACTTTCAGCTCACACATCTCACCATATCTCATATTTAACATCTTTAATAAGTTAAAACTTCATATTTAACATGTGCAAAATCAAAACATTTTTTCTCCCTAAACAGCTTCTTTCCTCATCACCTTCATCTAAATAAATAGAAACACCAAACTTCCATGGCCTCGGAAGAAAAATTTAAACATGACTTTGACTCATGTCTTTCCTTCATACTCCTTATTCAACTTCTAAGCAAATCCTGAAAACTCCACTTTCCAAATATATTTAATGTGTAACAATTTTATGCCATTTTAATCACTACAACCATCATCCAAGCCACCATTGTTTCACCTGGATCGTTATTGTAGTTCTGCTTCTATTTTTCCTTGTTTTTCATTCTCAAAATAGAGCCAGAGTTATGAAGTAATACTCTTCCACTCAAAGTTCCCCAATAGCATGTGAGAAAGAGTGCTTTTAGTGGTCTAGCAGACTCTATATAACCCACAACATTGCTATTTTTCTGATCTCAACTCTGACTTTTCTTTCTTTTGCTCATTTTACTCCAACTACATTAGATTCCTTGCTATTCTTTGAAGCCATTGAACTGCTACTGTAGTTCCCTCTGCAGGTAATGATTTAATTTCAAGTATCCATGAGGTACCCTTCTTTACTATCCTCAGATCTTTCCTTAAATATTATGATATCACAGATTCTTCTTTAAAATAGCATCCCACATTTGTTCTCTACCCTCATCTTGCTTAATATCCCTTAACAATTTTCATCACCCATTCTATTGTATATCTATTTTTTTCTTCTTTTCTTGCCCCCGTCCACTCCCCTTAAAATATAAGGGCCTCGAGGGAAGAAAATAAAATTTTTTGCTATCATATTCCACATGCCTAGAACAGTCAATACCTAACATTTACTAGATTCTCAAAAAAAATAATAATAATAATTAAAACCAGATGCTAGAAAATATAATAAGCAAAATTATTTCAAATGAATATGTCAAAAAGAAAGAATGATATGTAAGGTCAAGATTAAGTTAGGCTTAATCGGAGGTAAGTTTTATAGATAAGTTAATGTACTAGGTACATGACTGGGCTGACTCTGAAGCGGGAAGAAATGATATAAGGATAATACAAGTTAACATTCAGTCTTTGATGTCAATGAATTAGCATATATAACAGTTCTAGAGATATTCCTCTCTTATATTACAGACCAGTGGAAATATTTGCAAAAGAAACATCTGATAAAGTCCTGTCATCCAAAATACACATCAAACTCTTAAAATTCAACAATAAAAAAACAAACAACCCAATTAAAAAATAGGCTAACGGTCTTCACAGATACCTTGCAAAAAAGATATACAGGTGTCAAATAAGCATATCAAAAGATATTCCTTATAATGTCATCAGGGAAATGCAAATTAAAACAATGATGTACTACAACACACTTATTAGAATGGTCAAAACCCAGAACACTGACAATACCAAATGCTGGCAAAGATGCAGTGCAATAGAAATATTCATTCATTGCTGGTGGGAATGCAAATGGCACAGCCACTTTGGATAACAATTTAGCTGTTTCAATGAAACTAAACCTTCTCTTACCATACAACCTGGTAATTGTGCTCCTTGGTATTTACCAGAAGGAGTTGAAAACTTATGTTTACATAAAAACTTGCACACAGATATTTATAGCAGCTTTATTCACAATTGCCCAAACTTAGAAGTAACCAAGATGTTCTTCAGTAGGTGAATGGATAAATAAACTTCAGTACAACCACAAAAGAATATTATTCGGCACTAAAAATCTAATCGTTTTTTACGTTATCAAGCCATAAAAAGACATGGAGAAAACAAAAGCATAATGCTCCAGGAAAAAAAAGACAATCTGGAAAGACTACATACTTTATGATTCCAACTATACAACAGTCTGGAAAAGGTAAAATTATTGAGATACTGCAAAGTTGAGAGGTTTCAAGTGTTTGGGAAGAGGGAAGAATAAATAGATGAAACACAGAATTTTTAGTTTCACAGAATAGTGAAATCATTCTGTATGACAGATAATGATGGATACATGTCATTAGTACATTTTTCTAAATCTATAAAATTTATACCACCAAAAGTGAACCCTAATGTGAACTATGGTATTTGGGTAATTAAAAAAAGAAAAAGTGGAGAAAGGCAGGGGTGAAGCGTGGTGGTATTACCTGGGCTAAATGAAGAAAAGTCTTGGACATCAATGACATTTTAACTGTCTTCAACGTTATGGTGATTCATTTAGGTTAATTAAAGTATTGCAGAAAAGATAGATACATTCGACACTATGAACTAAATAGTAGATACCCTGCATGCTTTGAGGTCCAACTTAGTAGTGATTCAATCTTCACAAAAAAATGTGCTGGTGGGAAAATTGCACATAATCCATAAAAATGAGTAAAACCATATGATTGAGATGAAGGAATAAGTGGGTGTGAAGAGGTAGAATGTCTTCTAGAGAGCAAATAAAATAGACTTACATTGTACAGTAGATATCATTCTTATGATGAAACAACATGAAGCATGCAGCTGTGATTAAAACACACACACACAAAAAAAACAACCTTTGAGTGATTCAAAAGAAAAGAATAAAAAGCCCATCATAAACTCCCAGAGAAGATCCATCTAACTTAGTTGATGGGCCAATGAAGTATTAAAGCAGTGTGTTACAAGGTAAATAAGTGTTAACCATATGAAAAGCATAAGTCAGGTAGAGAAAATACAATGTTCAAAGCACATAGGGTATGAGAATACACAGGAGACCTCAGGAACTAAAAGGAGTTTGACCAGGTCACCATAAAGAAGTTTGGTACCATTCTAATATGTTTAGGTTTGCCTTAAAGGCACTAGTGATATTGATTGTGCATTAATGGGAGAAAAAATAAAATTATGATTAATTTTATCATGATAGAAACTCTCTTTAGGATAATATTATATACCTCAAACAGATAAGAGCAAGGAAATGTAAATGTTCAAAGCACTTAGTCTTTACATGTATTCACAAATATACAAACTGCCAGATAACCATCTCTAAGTTTACTTGTTAAAAGAAATCAAAGGAAAGCCCTTACACATTATATGTATTATTGGTATAATATAGTGATATATATAAAATAATATCTATATAATTTTGATGAGGTGGGAAAATCTGTTTGAGATTGAAAAATGATGACTATATTCATGGCTAGTAAAAAAAAAAAAAAAAAAAA
>NW_006494612.1:12594260-12603235 GCF_000325575.1 Pteropus alecto | reverse complement strand
AAAAAAAAAAAAAAACAGCATCGAATGACATATAACCATGCAGGTATGGAACTGGTATTTAACTGAGAAGTCACGATAACAGGGGTTAACTCACCATCTAAACATGTTTCTTATTCCTTGGTTACTTTAAAAAGACACTTAGCTTATTAATATAAACTCAGTTGTTTCAAAGCCCCAGTTACAGGCAGAAATAAACGATTGTCCCCTTGTAATTGTGAGGAAAAGGACAGCGGGAAAAGTGCAGGAATCATATAATAAGCTTGAACTAGAAATTTGAAATTTTTATGTTTCCAAAGTTTAGTTTACCTAATTGCAATTGGTAATTCCTCTTAAATTTTATAAGTATATCATTGGGTAATAATCTAACTTATACAAACCCCTGACATCTTAAAATTTGTCCTCAATACTGACCACATCTTCTTCGAAAACAATCTCTAGGAAGGAATTTCCACTACCTGAAAACATTTTTGAGTGAACATATTTTTTCTAAAGAAGCAGCCAACTATTTTGGTAAATTCTTTAGAAATCATAATATTTAAATGTAAAAATGTCTCATCAGGCTTTTTAACGTGGTATGACTTTTTTTTCCTTAAAGCTTTGAAAGTCCTAATGAAACTGTTCATAAAATGCTCTGTATGTACTATTCTTTACCTTGAATCTCTTAATTTTCACCTAAAAAATGAAACGATGCATATCATTTTATTTTGTTTTGTTTTGTTTGTCTTAAACAGATGTTTTCTAAGCTATTAGTAAATTCAGAAAATCATTAAGTTTAGCTTGAAAGGAGATATTTGGTAAAAAAGAGAAATTACAAGTTTATATTAATATGCCTGCACTGTGGTTACAGTTCATGGTAACACAATGAATTTAAGACAAAATATACACATTACTAATCTCCTGTGTCTTATGTACAAAGTGATTCTAGAACCACTAGCATCAACTATTTAATTCACAAAAGCAGACCACAACTGTATAGCTTAAGTGCTGCATAAAGTGGAATTCATCCAGACTGTGGCAACATATATTCCCATGTAAAGTACCTTATGCCAAATCCTAATCATTAATATTTCAGAAATTCAAGAAGACTGCGAGACTAGCACAGGAACAAACTCACAATAGTACATTGCACTCTAGAGAGCAAGCTTTATCAAAGACAGACTACAATTACTGCAGATAAAGTAAATGTGATCTGCTAAAGAACAACTTCTATAGTTGATTGATACAGAACATTATTGGCAATGTTGCATCATATTATTGTAGAAAGTTTTAGAGAGATGAATGGGATGTTTAATACCTATAATTCTTCCAAACCCAATTATATAAACATTTTCTTTAAGTCCGGGGAAATTTCTTGATAACAGCATCTAATTTAAATGAAACATCTATACTTTTTGATGGAAGGTAAGAGTTCTAAAGATTAGGAAAACCAAAGAGTGAAAAGTGGGAAGAATAAGGAGGCTGTCTCTGACTATAATTTCCATGTTTTAATGAACTGTTCTATCTACAAAATATAGCTTTATGACAATATGCCCAAGTAAATAGCAAGGAATAGTATCATGCTTACCTCTCTTTGGTACCAGTAAAAAGGGAGCATCATCTTGGAATGGTTTTCTGTAACCAGTTAATCTTTCCTTCTTTAACTATTCTAATTCATGGTGATAAAACTACAGAGAAAATAGCAAACAAAACTGCCTTATGCAAGTGGCCCCTTCAATAGACAATGTGCAAGTACATTTATATTATGGTGAGTCACACACGATGATCAATAAGTTTCCGTGATTGTTATATTTTTATTATAAAATTCATAGTAATTGAGATTATTTTTTAAATATTGATCAACTAACCAATTATGAGGAAAATAAAAAAGCATATATTAAAACAAACATTTTTTAATACCTTTTAAAAACCATAATTGTATCAATAAAGGATTTAAAGTTCCTCTTGATATGGTAGTAGGAAACTATATTCTATAAGTGTACAATTAAATTATTTTTATAAAAGTTATTTTGAATATATGCTATGTTATACTAGACAATGAAAAAAAGACAGCTAAACAGATAACTCCCTTATACTTATTAGCCTAAACACATTAATGAAAACCATGTACAAATATCAAAGATTTGCTTTAACATTAGAGTGGTTTTGCATAGTCATAGAAAAAATTGAGCGTATTGTGAATTACAAGTTCAGGCAAGGTGAAAGGCAATAAAGTTAATTTTGAGGTCCAAGAAAATCTGCAACACTTAAAGATTACTTTTTCACAAGGTGAATAATTTCTCTTTGGTTTTTATAATATCTCCAACACTTCAGATGATGTGTGGATCCATATTCCCTCATGGATATTCTAAGTTAAACACCTTGCAATTTTGAGCTCTTTCATTGAAACACACATGCAGGAAATGCCTAAAGCCCTGTTAGAATATATTCATCTTATTTCAATCTGTAATGTGATAAAAAGGTTAATTTGAAAAGTGACATTATTTTAATTGCTTTAGATATTAGGCCAAATGTTTTGAAGAGTTTTCTTAGAACATCAAATTTATGAAAAATCTCGACTTAAAAATAACACAAAAGGTAAAATTCAAACATTTCTATCATTTTCTTTACTTTTTTTAAATATACCTATAATTATACTTAAAGATTTTATTCATTTAAAAATGTCAAACAATATAGGGGTATATTAGCTTAAATGTCCTATTTCACCAGTCTCTTCTGTTTATTAGAGATGATTTCTGCATAATCATTCAAGCCTTTTTTCTATGCAGTTACACACCATTTTATATACACAGTCATGGATTTTTTTTTAACAAAGATGAGATCATACTATAGATATTTTTTGCAAATTAAATAAAACCTTCATAGAATAAAAATTTATGAACATATTTCACCTTGTAACAATCTACCTTATTCTTTTTAAAGGGTACAGAGTATTTCATAATGCAGATGGGTCATTAATCGAACATTTTTTATGAATGGACATTTTTGTTGCTTTCAAAAATTTCTCTTAAAATATATTACCCTGAATATTCTTATATAAAAGTCTTTGGGCACATGTACAAGCATTTCTGTAGTTTGAGTACTTTGAAAAGGAATTTCTGATCCAATGTTATGTGCATTTAAAATTTTATAATTATTTATGAGTAAGCATCAAAAAGATGTATCTGTTTATATTCATATCAGAAATGTGTGAAAATACAAATTCCACTCATATTCAATACTAGATATCATTAATCTTTTGTTTCCAATATGGTATTAAGAAATGGTATTTATTGATGGAAAGTAATTTACCTTTCACAGATTTTCAGTAAGTCTGAACATTTTTTCAGGCACTCATTTGCCATTTGTATGACCCATCACATAATTGAATATTATCACTTAACCATTTATGTTCGGCCCACTTTGTTCATTTGTGGGTTTAATATAGATTTCTAAAAGCTATTTACATAAAATGGATGATATGTTATTTAGTATATATTTCACAGATATTTATTCTCAACATGTATCTCACATTGCACCTCTTTATATTTCACGTACTTACCTGAAACTTTAGATTGCCAAATCCAACAATCTTCTTTATAGTTTCAAAACTTAAATAGAAAGTCTATCTTGTCCCTAATTATAAAACAATTTTCTTATATTTCTTATATTACAACCTACCACTTTCATATTTTTCCACATTTAAGTTATTTGAGCATCTTCAATTTTGGATACAGTATTATTCAGGGGATTAATGTTATTTTTGATCCAAATAGCTAACTTTCCAAAAGCATTTATATAATAGTTTGTTTTATCTTCTTAATCTTTTTAAAATCTCAATTTTCTTTAGCCTGCTTTCAGCCCATCTTAAAAGATGTACTTCCTCCCTAACTACACCCTTATTTGTGACTTAATTTTTTCCCCAGTCTATAAGAATCAAAAGTTTCTCCACAATTAAGTAGCCTTAGTAATAAAGAAAAGACAAGTGGACACAGATACACAGTCATCGGATTTCAGTTCAGTCCCTGGGATAAAATGTCAATGAGTTTACATGCCATAAAGCCAGAATGTGTATTTGCATCCAATTACATAAATGCAAGCTATGTAAAAATAATACAAAATATATCCAGTCACTATTGCTCTACAGACCACCACTAAAAATAGCTATTGATATTTTCCCAAAAGTCAAATTTAATATTTGTTACTACAGGTCTTTAAGTAACAAATTTTCAAGGAAAATGGGGAAAGCAAGCCAGCGATCAATTCAACATCCTTCTGTATGTGGCTGCTGTGCAGAGACAGAGACGTTCTGCAGGGTGAATAAACTTCTCCTCCCGCTTCTACCAGGGGGCCTCATTGGACCCCAGCAGTGAACATTAAAGGATAGGAGAATTGCAGGCTAGAGAATTAACAAGAGGAAATGAGAGAGAAAGAAAACATTGTTCTAATCATTCTTTGAGTCCTTATAATTATGAAGTTAAATCATTCCTTGAGTGTTTATTATGGTGATATCCCTGTAATGGAGGGGGCCTGGCAGATTAGTTTAAGCTATGTCGTTTTGAGTGAGCTTTCATAAAAGGTAAATTTTTTAAAAAAAGCAGAAAGTGATTTGTTTCACAGAGAAATATCACTTCGATTTTAGTCTAGCAATGCAATGGTTGCTTATCAAGAGAAAAGAGAGGACGAGAAGCTCTTTCTCAAGCAATCTTGAGCAGATGTATAGAAACAGACATATTATTGTTTTGATCAATATTAATGGAATTGGACCCTGAAGACATATTCTCTGCATGCTTATTATTGTTGCTATTATTATCAAAAGAAAATGCCTTTGGCATTGTTCTTTATATTTAGAGGAGTTTAAACTCATATTCAAATCCTACAACGCAGTTCCTAAGACTCACTAATCTCTAAAACAGAGACCAACTTACTCTTTAAAATAAATTGAAGATCTCATCTAAACTCTACCTGCCATCACTCTACTCTTAAATTCATTTGCATAAATAAATATTTGTTAATATTTGTATTTTTAAAAATAATAGGGGAGGTAGACAGGGTAAAAGGGATCAAATATGTGATGACAGAAAGAACTCTAACTATGGGAAGTGAACACACAATGTAAATACATATATGTCTTACTGTTAAAATGTAGAGCTGAAACTTACCAGATTTTGTTAACCAACGTTACCACAAAAATAAATTAATTAATAAGTTAAAAAAATAATAATATATTGAGATAAAATTCACATAAGGCAAAATTAACCATTTTAGAGTGAATAATTCAGTAGCATTTCATATATTCACAATGTTGTATAATCACTACCTCTATCTAGTTCCAAAGCATTTCCATCATTCCATAGTAAAACCCTTGATTCATTAAGCAGTCTCTCTCATTTCCCACTTCCTCTATACCCTGGAAATTGCCAATTTGTATTCTGTCTCTATGGGTTTATCTATTCTGGGTATTTCACATAAATAGAGTCATAAAATATGGGACATTTGTGTTTAGCTTCTTTCACTAGTGAAATATTTTGGAGGTTCATCTGCATTGTAGAATGTATCAGTACTTCACTTACTTTTATGTCAGAATAATATTTTGTTTTATGCATATACCACAATTTATTTATCCATTCATCTGCTAATAGACATTTAGGCTGTTTCTACTTTTCAGTTATTATGGCTAGTTCTGCTATGAACATGTGTATATAAGTACTTGTCTGAATGCCTATTTTCAAAATCCTTTTTGGTACATACCTACAAGTGGAATTGTAGGGTCATATGTTAATTTTATGTTTAACTTTTTGAGGAACCACCAAACCAGTTTACCTAGAGGCTGAACCATTCACACCAGCAATATATGAGGGTTTTAATTCCTTCCATTTCTCACAAACATTTTTTCATTTTCCATTTCATTTTATTTTATTGTGTTGCTCTTTTGGTGTTTTGTTTTTCTTTTTAAAACCCATCTTAATGGGTATGAAATGGTACCTCATTGTGGTTTTGATTTGCGTTTGCCTAATGACTAATGATGTTGACCAATTTTTCATGTATATATTGGCCATTTATATAATTTGGGGAAATGTCTATTCAACATTTGTATTCTGAAGCCCCATTAAATGGAAAGTAACTTTCAAAATTTAGTTTCCCTGCAATAATTCTTAAAACGCCTGTTTTTTTTTTATTCTAAGAGCAAAAAAGGCTGTCACTATTTTATTTTCTATAACTTTTTACTTTAGTTCAGAAGATGTAGGCAAAATGCCTCAGAAACATAATTAGAAAAGCCAAATGTGCTTCACATATTGAGAGAGCACACAACTAAGTCTTTTAAGGCTAATCAGGAAATTGTGTACACTAAAAAAGGTTTTATTCTCTACGCCCAGGTGGTGAAATGGAGATGTAATTAAAGAAATTTGAATCATAAGTGAGTGGTAACAACAGCTGAGTGACAACTAATGTGGCATAAAATCTAACAAACGGTCTTTTCTTCTCCTTGAATTTTAGTTGCCTTAAGGCATGTCTCACTTCACAGTCTGGAGTAGAACACTGAAAAAACAATCTCAGCTCAAGTATACATCCATATATCCCTAAAAAGTCAACGCCAACTAAATACATAAAAAAGTTCCTCTGTCGTTAATGAATTAAACATACGTTACAATCACATCCTGGATCTGAAATGCCTATCAATAAATCAATGAAAAACCCTTCCCTCTGTTTCTCCTCTCCCAAAACTGCATTTCTATTACCTAGAAACATTCTGGCTTCCAAACTGACTTAATGACTCTGATAAGGAATCAATCCAGATTGGTTTTGAAAATTACCTTTAATTGACCTTCTTAATTTTTCTTCATTATAAATTTAGTTACACTTACAAACCAAATAGCATAGAAGGTTTCAGAGTTTTATATTATCCATTTATTAATTTACTCGAATATACTTTAAAATTTCTTTATGGGCCAGACACTGTTCTAAGCATTGATTATTTTTTTATTTAGTTGGTTTTTTTATGGTGACATTGGTTAATGAAATCTAGTAAATCTGAGCTGTATATTTTAACAGTAAGGCATATCATAAATATTGTATTGTATGTTCACCACCCATAGTTAATTTCTTTCTGTCACCACATATTTTACCTCATCTACCTCCTCCCTACCCTCACCTCTGGCAACCACTAGTCTACTGTCCACGTCCATGAGTCTCTGTTTGTTTGTCCTGTTCGTTTGTTACTCAGCCATAAGAAGAGATGAAATACTGCCATTTGAGACAACATGGATGGACTTTGAGACAATCATGTTAAGCAAAATAAGCCAGACAGAAAAAATTGAAAACCACATAATATCACTTATATGCAGGACAATTTAAAATGAATCCAACACTGTTCTATCCCTTAGGAAGATCATGGTCTAATCAAATAGACAAAACAAGTAAATAGACAGTTGTGATATGGCATATGAAGTGCTAAGATCATGACAAACTCATGGTGCTATAAGAATAAGAATAAATAACCCCCATAGGAGGACTCGTATAAGAATTCTGCAAAGAAGGAGGAACGAGCTAAATCTTAATAAAAGAGATAAAGCAAGGAAGTGGAACTGAAATTCTTTTTATGAATATGATGCTTTCGTTGCCCAAGAATGTTTGACATGCTCTCTCTCATCAGCTACCACAGTGCATAACCTTGTACTGCATCCCTTGACTTCTGCCTGGAGACTCTCATCAATGGCAGACATACCATCACATTCTCACCCAGAACATTCAGGTTGATAAAAATCTAAACATCTCTAGGGACACCGTTGTTATTGTTCCTAAAATGTAATAATTGATTAAGTGAAAACTTTAAGAATATATAGACTATCACCAACGTTAACACACATTAAAAAAGTGAAATTCATATTTTGGCATTAATAACATTACTAAAGAGTGTAAAATTAAAGTTAACTACAACCATAAAAGCAGTTCAATATTAATATAAAATCTATCATATAGAGCAATTTCTTATGAATAAATCGAAAGTATATGTAGAAAGTCAGTTTTATCACAAAAATTTAGTAGATATTTGCTCCTAATTTTAAATCTATTTGATTGAAATCAAAATAGAAAAATTTTTGATATATAAACCATATATTTTTCAAAGAAAATGAACACTGTCATTACTTTTTACCCTGAATTTGATACTTATTATGTCTGAAATCCTTTTTAAAAGAGTTTTTATTTTTTTCTAAATGTTATTTTTTAGATATTAGTTGACCCTTTTTAAATCAATATGGATAATATATATACACATCTTTTATTCTGTGGGGAAGTATTTTTTTCTCTTAAGAGAACGATGGGGTTTTTCTTTTTGGTTTTTGATTTTTTTTTTTTTTTTTTGCCTGCTTAAAAATTCACAAACATACAGACACACACACAATTACAGAAACTCTTTCCTTCATTCATCTATTGCAAAATTTAATTGTAATCATGAGCAGGCTTCAGAGTAAATAAAATTTTGTTTCTATATGATTGATTTAAAAAAAATATTGAGAAACTAATAGCTATAACTGGAAAATTCATGTATATTTGCATTTGTCTTACTTCAGGTCAATGTCATAAATTTATAGCTAATACTTGCACTGCAGTATTTTAAGTGATTATATTTGTAATTAATTCAGTGGGTAAACCTCTGTGGTCTTCTATCAAAGTACTCCATGTAGTAAATTCAGAGTTGAAACAGATTTCTTCCTTGAAAGAAAGATGAATTCCACTACATATCTGATAAAGGATTATCTAGATTATATTTTTAAAATCTTAAATTCAATAAAAAAGACAAATAATCCAATTTAAAAATGGGCAAAAAAATTAAATAGACATTTCTCCAAGAAAGATATACAAATGTTCAATAAGCACATGAAGAGATGCTTAAAATTATTGGCCATCTGGGAAATGCAAATTAAAACCACAATGAGATACCACTTCATACCTTCTGGAATGGCTATTATCAAAAAGAGAGATAATAAAAAGTGTTG
>NW_006494612.1:12514860-12594198 GCF_000325575.1 Pteropus alecto | reverse complement strand
AAAGAGTGTAAAATGATGCCACCACTTTGAAAAATACTGACAATTCTTCCAAAGGCTAAACAGAGAGTTACTATAAGACAATGATTTCACTCCTCGGTGTATTCCAAAGAGGAATAAAAATATATATCCATGTATATACTTGTACATGAACATTCATAGAAATTGTTGATAATATCCAAAATGGGGAAACAAGCCAAATACCTATAGATTGAGAATGAATAAACAAAATGTTGCATATTCATATAATGGAATATGATCCATAGCAAGATATGAAGTACTAATCCATGTTAAAACATAAATGAAACTTGAAAACACTATGTTAATGAAAGAAACCAGCCACAGAAGACAATATAACATACGATATCATTTAAATAAAATTTGCAGATAAGGAAATTAGACACAAATAGATTAGTGGTCACTTAGGACTTCAGGAGGGGAACTTGGGGAAAATGGGAAATTATTTAGAAAGGACATAAGATTTATTTTTGTGCCGGTTGTAAAAATGTTCTAAATTTAACTATGGTGGTAATTCCATAATTCTGACTATAATAAAAACCATAGGATTGTATCCTTTAAGTGGGTTACTTGTATGATATGTGAAATATATCTCAATAAAATATTATATATAGATTTTTTAAAACAGTGAGTCAGGAGACACTGTTGAAGAGGCTTAGCTATAGATTTCTCTGTGTTTTATTTCTCTTGGAATGAGCTGAGTCCAATCAAACTAAAAATTGTTAAATTTCATTAAAACAATAAAGCAAACCAAAAGGAAACATTTTATGTTTATTGTTTTATTAAACAAAAAGTCTACATCTGAGAATTTGTACCATATTCCCTGATGAAAATAATGAATTCGTAAAAATATTAATAAAGACTTTCTGAATTAGGAGTGAGAATGGAAAAGAATAGGTTCATCTTACAGGAAGAAAATAAAAGGATCTGAACTTTTAAATCTGGAAAACAAAGACTGGGGCAGGTATTACTGTATTCTGTGAATTATTGAACGGCACAACCAAAGTCAATATAAACTTGTGCCTGCTTTGGCAGCACATACATTAAAATTGAAATGATACAGAGATTAGCATGGCCCCTGTGCAAGAATGACATGCAAATTCATGAAACATAAACTTATTATTTATTGCTAATGTTAATATAATGTAAATTGATCTAGTAATTTAAAGATAAGTATGACGCATTGAAATAATAAATGGACCATATTCGTTAATCAAAACTAGGATAGCAATAGAAAAAAATTTTCCATTCAAAAAGAGCTAAGACTAAATTAGGAACTAAATAAGTCTTCAGCAGACTTGTAAACACTGAGAGATCTCTAGAGTTTATTTTGATGTGGCAACAAAGCTCCACTCTTTTGAAAAAGGCCAACTTGATAAGTCAAGTTTCAGATTCAGGAAAGAAACTATGATTATCAACTGCATAAATCAAGTAGGCCATTAGATATACAAGTCTGGGGTTCAAAAAATAGTTCTGGGTTAAAGGTCTACATTTGGGAGGCAATAGAATATATAGAGAACTTCAAGCCATGAGAATGGATGAGATTGCTAAGGAAGTATGTATAAAAATATCAATGTAGTGAATAGAGTACAAATAGATATAGGTAATGTAAGAGGCAAGTAATGTGATTAATATAATCTATGACATACAATAAGAATATATTTGAGGGGGTATTTCTTACTACTGAGTTCATCAGGAATCAAATAAAGTTCATGATATTTGAATTCAGGCCCAGAAGTGGTTATTGACAATTTACCAGATGGAAAATGAAAGGAAAGATTTATAATAAAAAATAATAGGAATGAAAAGACTCTGAGAAATGAGTTAACTGATTCAAGTTTAATATCTTGTAGGCTGGCATCCCATTTTCATTAAAATATTGAAAGACACAGTTTCCCTGGCAATTGCCTATAGCCTAATCACTAAGGCACTGCATCCTGGTCACCTGCATGTCTTACACAACCCCAGGGGAGGATTTTGACTTCCCTAATACTGAATGCTGATGTGAAAAATCCTGATTCCAGTTGCAAATATCACACAACTAAAACAAGTCTTGGACCCCTGTCTCAGTATTACGCAAGGGGAGGAGCTAAAGTGTATCTAACTAAATGAATCAAAACTGGGATGAGCTTTTCCTTTGAAATGGGTGAGTGGGGTTAAAAAAGATATGCGTTGCCTTATATCCTTTTTTTTTTTTTTTTTTTGCCTTATATACTTTGAGCACATTTTTGAATTTTGTACGCTTTGGATGTATTACTCAGATAATTTTTTCTAACAGTGAATACTTTCTATATTTTAATAATAAAAAGTATTGCTACCACTTTGTGTGTAGATAAAGCAATTTCTCATAAAATAAGACTAACCTGACATAAGTTTGTTCACTAATTCAGTACAGAATCTTTAGTATACACTATTAATGTGCTGTTCTCCAACATCCCAACTATTAATTCTCTTAGACACTCTTCAAGTAACTATCTTTCTTCTAATAGTTACCAAATCACAGGTTAAATTCTTCTTAGATTAATGTGGAAATGTTAAGCCTGATTTGAAAAATGAAACCTTATTTATTAGTTTAATATCATCTTTGTGTTTTTCTCAAAGCTCTACAATTTTAAAAAAGATAAATGAACAGTTATTTTCATGTTTTATATTACTTGTTCTCTTCACTTTATAATATTTTCCAATAACTTATTTCAATTATCTGCATACTGCTTTGATCCAAAATCATGGTTTAAAAATTTAATTTCTCAATTTAGAGAGGATCATATTACTCATTATTTTTAATCACACTTCTCCTATTCCTAGATATATAATATTTACTAAGTGTTTTTTTCCTTTTGTTCTTCTTTTTTTGTGGGGGGGGGCAGGAGGGTCAATATATCATTAATGCTTATTCCTAAATAACAGTTACATAGGCCTTGAGGTTTGTAAATATTGGGCCAATAAATATCTTAGCCAACCAACAGAGGAAACCCACACTGGCTACATGCACCACAAATATTCCCAAATGTAAAAATAATGTTATTCTTTCAATGGTATTTAAATAGGTCTGGATGAGTAGCAGGTGTAAAGGAAGCAGAAATATGTTGCTTTACTAGTCATTAACATCACTGTCAAAAGCAATCATTTCCTAGAAACCATCATTCCTTCTCTAATATGTGTTAAATGCTTCACACGACATCTGTGAGGCAGGTATCATTATTTTTTTCATCCTCATACATAGCCCAGGAGTTTGTCAGAGCTCACATTTAAACCTTGATCAGCAATCTGACCCAAGAGGATATGCTTTTAAACACTGCACTAGGCAGACTCCTAGGGTTGAGGAAGATAGTCAGGAATACTCTTAAATCAGAATAATCTGGATTGGAATAGTCCTCTGCACATTGCAGTTTATAGGGGAAATGAATGAACATTTTTCCAGTCTGTAGAACAATGACAATCATGTCTACATCGCAGTTCTTTTAAAGTCAAAATTATCTCTATGAGAATAGTGATCATAAACACAACTGCAAATTTTTTAAAAATCTGTATTGTGTTGCTTTGGTGTATTAGTTATGTTCTCCTATGCTGAGGAATCTAAATGCATAGAACTTGTTTCCTCTTCAGTGGTCTTTGGCCTATCTCTATCTTCAGCCATGAGCAAACAGCTACATATGAATTTTTATCAGATAATGTGTTCATATCCGTAAGACATTTTCCTAGCACTTTTATTGACATATCTTGGCTTAAGCCACATATTTGCTCAGGAAAAAAAATGTGTACAAATCCCTCACATAAAATTGTCTAGGAAATAACGTTATTTGTAAGCATAACTTGACAGCTTCACATTCACATCCCATTAAGGTGTCCATGGTGCAATCTATTTTAAGATAGCCTTCAGGTTTTTCTTTACATTTACAAAATAAATGAAAATTCTGGGTGTTTACTAGTGCAGGAAAGCTATGAATGTGTCATAGTTCTGTTTCTGTTATTTTCTCACCAGCCATATTTGATTATTGAATCTATATCTTCTTCATTTACTGTACAGAGTAAACCACTCCCCAAGACAGTTGATTGCTGAATTAAAATCTGAGGAGGGAAAGAAATAAATTTGTATACTGTTTGTACAGCAATATATTCAGCAGTGTACTATAAGACATTATGAGTTAGAGTAATATTGTAGAATGCAAGCAACGAAGAATTTAGAGCAGACTCAGAGGGAATTCATAATCATAAAGTCATCCTTAGACAAGGATAATAAAAACACTGTTACAGTAAACAGACTGAGTCCTCAATAATACCAGATAAATCACAAGGTGAAAAATGGAAAAAGCAAACTACAGACATCATTTGAGCGGGGTAGAGAGAAATTATCAAACAATGAGGTAATAGAAATGTCATAACACTGGAGCCAGTGTTCATTACAACTTCTCTCAGTGCCATTCATTTCCCTTAAAGGTCACAGAAACTTTGGGAATGATGAAATACCAGTTGTATTTTCTTTTTTTTTTTTCTATTTTAAACTCTTTCTTTGAAAGTCTTACCTGAGATCTGATTTGAAACCTGCAATAGCAGCCTCTGGCTTGGAAAGGAAAGCAAATATATTTTCCTCTGAAACTGATGATATGACCCACTAGTGTTAAAAATAATTCTATTGTTGTTAAAAAAGAGAAAGAAGTATCAACATACAGATGAATGTGTTAATAGTAAGTCACTGAGAAAATATCATGAGAAATTAATTCTCTAATAATTCAAAGGCACAATTCCCACTCTATGAAAGGTAGAAAATGCAATGCTGGGACACTACCTCTATTTAGAAATTGTAGATGACCTTCTCTAGCAAATGATAAAGTCAGATGTCCCTGGCCTTGTTAAACTAGTGCATGTTTCCTATTTTAAGGAATCCCTATTTGTTTACCACTTTTACCAGTGCCCTATTGTATGGACAACTAATATACCACATGTACAATAATGAAAAAGTCTATGAAAATTAGATTTGGGGTCAAGAGGCTTTTTAAAAGTCAAAAGAAATCAATCTGAACTGGGTCTTGGCTAAAAGGTAAAGAAATTAATTCAAGTTACTCTTTTATAATTAAAGAAATATAACCTTTGACTTTAGAGATTTTTTTATTGCGAGGTATTTAATTAAATCTGTGTGTGATACTCTAGACCTGGGTTAGACCACCAAAAAGCTGTCAAGAGTCATACAGACCTAATAAAACTGGTAAGAAAGGTCAGATAGGTAGTCAGTTGCCAAGATCCACTCTAACAACTCAACTATCTAGTAGATTCTATCCAATTAATTGATTTTAAGTCTCATATGTAATACCAGATTCCACAGCTGTCTATGAAATGGTTACATATAGGCTAAGCTATTATAAAAGACCCCAAATATGGCAGCTCAAATAAGACATTTTTTTTTTTCAGTCTCTCACAAAATAATTCAGAGGAATTAAGCATTCCAGGGCAGGTAGGCAAGTCTGCTCCACAAGGACATCCAGGGACTCAGGTTAGTATGAAGACCCTGATATCCTCATTAGGTGCCTTGCTGCTTTTTCTCACTAAGCCTAATGTCACTGGCTACTCCCATATTCCTCATTTCCTACACAATGAGCAGGCAGTAAGAAGTAATTAATGGGAAATCAGCATAGCATTCATTGACCTGACATTAGTATTTATCACTTCCACTGACATTCCATAGTCACAGGGCCACACCTAGCTGCAAAGGAAGCTGGAAAATTAAATCCAAGTTATGCATCACTAAAACTATCTGTGTATATTTGTCTTTATGTGAATATGTGTATGCGTATGTGTATGTATTTGAATGTTTAAAGAATTCTATTGTCTATGGCCATGCTACCCTGAACAAGCCCGATCCCATCTGACCTCAGAAGATAAGCAGAGTCGGGCCTAGTTAGTATTGGATGGGAGACAACCTAGGAAGACCAGGTGCTGTAGGTGTAAAAAATAAAAAAATAAAGGATTGAAAGCTGACAAGGTCTTTGCAATCTATGAGGTCAACCAAGGGTTGCCTTGCCTAAAAAAGAAAAAACAATAAAAAAATAAAAAAGAATTCTATTGCTCTAAATAAAAAAAGAAAGAAGTAGTAAAGAAAATAATGAGCTGTCTCATTCATATATTATTTTCTGTTTACGGAAGTGGAATATTAAAATTTGATGCTAACTCAACATGCCTTGGAAGTGGACCTCATATAACATTTTTCAAGATTCTAGTCTGTATATATTCCAGAGATAAAGACAATGACAGATACTTAATCCAGATAAACTAGATGTGGTGATATACCACAAAGTGTGGTACTACAATTAATGAAGTTTCTTTCTTTTCACCAAAATTAGAACAAAAAACTCAGTTTCACAAAAAATTTCCCTGTGCCAAAAAAAAAAAACTAAGTAGTATAGTATTTACGAATATAATAGTGAATCATAAAAATGGCATGAAGAATAAAGAACCATATTTTTGTACCTCTTATAATTCTATTTTATGTTCTAAATAATGCCATAATTATTTTACCAATAAATTGTTTTTGATTCATTTATTGTGTCATTTGTTATTTCAGCTCTTTGTCAAATTCACAAAGTTAATAAAGTATGTAAAGAATACTTAACACTGAGATATTCTTTTATCTATTTGGAAATGTCTGAGTTCTTAAAGATAATATGATGGAATGAATTACTGTCCCTAATTTCCCTGCCTCCGCCCATAGGAGAATTATTTATCACCATTCATTTTCATGTGACTTGCAGTATATTCCCATGGTATAAATGCACTTTCCCACCGATTTACATCAGTTTAACCATGTGACTTACTTCCAGTTTATTGACTGCAGCTCTTGTGTGTCACCCTCCATAATCACACAAGCAAATTCCTTATAATAAACAAATAAATAAATGAACATATATAGATCTACATACCTATATATCATATATATCTCTTTATATATATTTCCTATTGGTTTGTTTCTCTGGAGAGCTCTAATACATCCTGTATCTGATGTGTAAAAAGAGCCATTGAAATACGGGTCATCCGTTAGAACAGCAAAACTGATTAGCAAAGGTTGATTTCTATGAGTTCTTTATATGTTTCAGATACAAGGCATTTGATAAAAAATATATTGCAAGTCTATGGCCATGCTACCCTGAACAAGCCTGATCCCATCTGATTTTGGAAGCTAAGCAGAGTTGGGCCTGGTTAGTACTTGGATGGGGGACTATCTAGGAAGACCAGGTGCTGTAGGTGTAAAAAATAAAATAAAATAAAAATAAGGGATTGTAAGCTGACAAGGTCCTTGCAATCTGTGAGGTCAACCAAGGGTTGCCTCGCCTAAAAAAGAAAAAATGTATTGCAAATATTTTCTCATGGACTGGAGCTTAAGCTAGCATTTGAAGAATGGAAGCTAATAATTTTGATGAAATCCAATTTATCATTTTTTTCTTTTATGGTTAGTATATTTTTGTGTCTATCGAGGACATTTTTGCCTGACCATTGATATTTAATGTTGTAATAGCTATGTTTGCACTGTCTACAGTTTTGTCATTTGTTTTCTTTACATTCCATCTGTTTTCTGCTGTTTTCATTCTTTTTTTCTTTACCCAATTTTTTGTGGATTAACCATCTATCTTAGTATTCTATTTTTTCTCTGCTATTGACTTATTACCTATGCTTCTTTTATTTTTTAAATGATTTCTTTAGGGTTTACAATTTGCCTCTATAACTATCACAACATACTTTGAAATAATATATTACTGCACACAGATGGTGAGACTTTTATAAGGGTAAATTTCCATTTATCCTTTGTATTCCTTATATTGTTGACATATATTTTATTTCTATATGTATTATAAATCCAAATTACTTGATTCATTTTTTAAAGTCAATTGTATATGTTTTTTTTAGTAGACTTCATTTTTTACAGAAGTTTTTGGTCACAGCAAAATCAGGAGAAAGAACAGAGAATTCCCACATAGCTCCTGTTGTTCCCTGACACACATAACCTCCCCCACCATGCACCAGACTGGTACATGTGTTACAACTGATTAATCTATATTGACACATTATCACTCAATGTCTACAGTTTACATTAGGGTTCACTCTTAGCTCTCTGATATCTACGATATTGAGAAATACATAACGGCATATCCCCATAATTGCAGCATCATACAGAACTGTTTCCCTGCCTCCAAAATCCTCTGCGCTCTACCTATTTATCCCTCTATCAGCCCAAACCCCTGACAACCAGTGATTTTTTTTTTTACTATCTCTATAGTTTTGACTTTTCCAGTACTTTTCAGTACTGAGAATCATATGGTATGTGTGTAACCTTTTCGGATTGGCTTCTTTCACTTAGTAATATGCATTTAAGCTTCCCCCCGTATCTTTTCATGGCTTGAGAGATCAATATTTTTTGCATTCAATAATAATCTATTATCTAGATTTACATCAATTTATTTATCCATTCACCTACTAAAGTTTATGTAGTTGACTGTAGGTTTTTTCTTAGATGAATTTTATTAGGTTGCAAAAATACCGTTATTCATGTTTATAAGGAGATTTTATTATGAATGAGGTTTTAAATTTGTCCATTGCCTTTTCCACATTCATTGAAATGATCATGTCATTTTCTATTTAGTCTGCAATGAGATAAACTACATTAATTAATAGTTTAAATATTAAACCAACCCTGCAATCCTGGAATAAATCTTACTTGGTCATGATGCATTATCCTTTTTTTTAGATTTTTGAATTTGATATGCTAGTATTTTAATAAGAATTATTATATCTATATTATGATAAAAAATGAGGTTCTTTACTTGTAATATCTTTGTCTCCTTTTGGTTAATTTTTGCTCTTTGTTACTTTGTTATCTAAATGTAGAGTACTATATCTCAACTAAGCCTGGTATCTACCATGAAATCAAACCCAGAATGCACCAGGTAGACAAATGTCATGTTCTTTTTCTTTTTCCAGGATCCCATCCAAGATACTACCTTACATTTAGTCATCATGCCCTTAGACTCCTCTTGACTGTAACAGTTTCTTGGACTTTGTTTATTTTTGACCTTAATAGTTTTGAGGATTACTGGTCAGGCATTTTGTAAAATATCCCTCAGTAGATATTTGTATGATATTTTACTCATAATCAGACTGGAGTTATGGATTTTGTGAGAAAGACTACAGAAATAAAGTACCATTTTCCTCTCCTAATATGAAGGGTACATACTATCAATATGACATCACCGTTAGTATTGACCCTATTCACTTGGCTGAAGTAAGGTTTGTCAAATTTCTCCATTGTAAAGTTACTCTTTTTTTCCCCTCCTTTTTCATACTGTACTCTTTGGAAGGAAGTCATGATGTGTAGCCCAAACTTAAGAAGGGAGGAATTATGTTTTAACTTCTTGAGAATTAAGTATCTACCTCATTTATTTACTTATTTAATCAAATTATTTGTATCAGTACATACTTATAGATATTTATTTTATACTTTAGATTATTATCCTGCTTTATTTAATTTATTTGTTGTTCAAATTGTTTTATCTTTAGCCATAGGGAGTACTTTGAGTTTGTTTGAGTATACCTTTAACATAACAACATAATTGTTGACTTTTTGTTTTTACCACTATCCTATCTTCTGACAATATAAAATCCTCCAGGTTCATTGTTTATTTTCTACCCCAGTTTTAAACTCAACCATTCTTACAAAGGTCCTTGTATAGTTTTTAAATGTCACATTGAATTATTTGTAGAAGAGTGGACCTTAACTATGCCAACAAAGAGCCACAATAATAATGGATAAAAACCACATGGGATCATTTTTTATGTTAATTTCAAGTACAATAAATTTAAAAAATTAATTCTAACATGACATTCAAAGATTATTATTCCAAAGTTCATGTGCTCTTTCCTTGATAAACTAAAGGCAGTTAAGATACAATAAAGGCAGTTAAGTTACAATAAAGCTTACCTAAAAATTCAGGTAATTCAGGAAAATTCAGTTAATTCAGGAAGCCAATGACCTTTAAATCTAACTCTTTGTGGCATCCACTAGATTGTTACTTAAAACTTCCCATCCTTTTATTTATTATAAGTTTACAGCTCTACCCATCTCATTTTATTAGCAACCAATCAATTTCTGTATACATACTATTTTTACAGCTTTTCAGCATTCTGTACATAAAAGAAATATATTTTAAATAAATTTGTAGGTAAATAGAATCATTTATATAACATAGTATGTCATAATAGTTATTGTTTATAATATTTAGAAATTTAAAATTCCCTACTGTTCTCCTCATACCGACAGAAAATCACAATGTATAACTTGAAAGATTAAACATGAAAACACAATGAATTTAAAAATTAATATTTCTAAAGAGATGTTGTCCATGTAATGTTTCATAAGTATAGTTCCTCAAGCTGTCACTACACTGTTCAAATATATTTGACTTGTAGATTTTATTTCACAGTCTCTTCAGCATTTTGGCCATTACTAAGACGTATCATTCTGTGAGCTCTTTTGTCAACAAAGTCTGTAGGAGTTAGATTCAGAGTCTAAATAAATATGTCAAATTAAAGCTAAGTACTTAAGATGTATCATTAATAAATGGCCTATTACAGTTTCTACTATTTGTGGACAATCAACAATATTGAGACTAAATAAAATATGTCCATGATGACTCCAGGAAAGAGTCTAATATTTATAGTACAAGAGTTATAAAATACATATGGCAGGAAAATGAATGAGGTGTTTCATATTTCTCAACTTGCTTTATGACATAGGGAGATCCAATTCTTGTGCCTGTTTGCAGGATAATCACAAATATTTTTCTCTCATTTGGGAGAAGTAAAACTCTTGGAACCTACCTCTAGCAGACTCTCCTTTTACCATTAATTTTTACCTTGTATTCAATACATTTTATCCTTAAACAAAATCATCATCTTCAAAACCATTTTAAAAGGGTTTTTACTTTGCCAACAAAGATAGTTTGCTGAGGCATTTTTAATGTAATTTGGCTCTTTCATGAAAAATACATCCTCTTAATTTCAGATCTGACCAGATTAAAATCCTTTCATTCAACTACTTCGTATTTTTCCTTTAAAACTTAAATTCTGCAGCAGTGCTTCTCCACTAGTCTCTAAGCCTCTCATGAAGGTGTTTTATTCATTGTGTCATAGAATCCAAGCTCGTCTGTCAATCTCTGCTTACACAAAGTACAATTAGACACTGAGTTCTCTCTCTAACTTAGATTGGGATACCGAATATATTGCCAAAAAACAATTATTTTCAAATCTACATTTCTCAGACCATGATGAGCATTCAAACATGGTTATTCTCTTGTTTTTGGTGTAATACATATATAAGTACCTTGTTCTTGATTTGAAACACAAATTTTGGTTCCTGCCACTATTTTATCTGAATGTAAATAACAGTAGTGTACTTAAGTGAGCCTAATATCCATCATGCAAACACTCTTAAAACTCATCATGTAAAAATCATGTAACGTAGGCTTTTTTTTTTAATAACAAAATGAATTTGTGAATGGTTTGATTTTGTGGTATCAGATTTTCCAATTATATAAACTACTTTCCTGGTATACATTTCTGTTTCAGAATCTGCATGAACACATTCCATAAATCACTTAGTATATAAAAGCAATGATGTTTATTAAGTAATCCAGCAGTAATCTAGTAAAGTCAAGAATACAGTATTTTCAAGAGATCTCAGATGACTACTTAAAACATTGAGACTGTCTGACTCAATGTTTTAATGCAATGAATAATCCCAAGGTAATTGCTCAGCTATTTCTTCCATTGGATGTAAAATGACCTTCCTAGTAGTTTTTCATTCAATTATATTCCTCAAGGTATTTCCAGTGGAAATTTAAAAATGAAAAGGTGAGATTAAGTAGTCACATTCCAGTCCACAGCCTACCTTGTCATTTTTAGATGAATAATTAAAGTGCATACATAATCTACAATTCATAATTATCAATGTATTACAAAACCTACACATGCCTAATAGAGTATACAATAATGCCTAAACTCTAAAGTTTTAAAATCATATAGAAAAACATAAATTTAAAGAGTAAAAAAAAAAGGAAAGCTATTAACTAGAGTGACAATAGGCTTTAAAAGGGAAATTAATTGAATTGAAACTATTTAAACTAGAGAATAATGAATTGCAAGGTGACTTACTGTTGAATATAGTATGTATAATTATGAGGAGAATGCAAACTCGCTCTGCATACATCAAGAAAAAAATTAGAAATGTATTAAATTTGGCAATTCTTTCTTTCATCCTAACACCAACGCACATCTCTGTTCCCATCTTCTCTGTATGAATTTAAATTGTAACTAGGACAATATCATTTTAGGGTATGCATATCTAATCTTTCCAATACTGTAATGAAAATGTTTTCCACATGAATAAAGGATAGCATGTAGTAAATTCCTCATGATGTATTTAAAGAGAAAAAGTTGATTATTATAATAATTATTCTTCAAATAAAGTCTTATATTTTGAAATAAAAAATATAAAAAGAATTAAAAATTTGAAATAAATTTGGGGAGGTATGAAATAAATAAATTATTTTAAACAAGTGGAAAGAGAGATAATGAGAGAGATAAACTTGTTGAGGTCGACACAGTGGTCCCCCTTATCCATGGTGACATGTTCTAGATGCCCCCGTGGATGCCTAAAACTGTAGATTGTGCCAAACCTTATATATATATACTATGTTTTTTTTTTCTATACATACATACCTATGATAAATTTTAACTTATAAATCAGAATCTGTAGTAAACAACAACAGTAACTGATAATGAGATAAAACAATTATATGGCTTCTCTTTGGTATATCTGAATTGCCAGCATCACTACTCTTGTGCTTTGGGTCCATAATGAAGTAAAATAAGGGTTAGTTGACCACAAGTATTCTGATACTGCATCAGTCAATCTGACAACCAAGATGGCTATTAAGTGAATAATGGGCGGGTGGTCTGTACGTTATGGATACGGGAAATGAAGGATGATTCACATTCAGGTAGATGGAGTGGATTTCATTCCGCTCCTCAGAAAGGCATGAAATTTAAAACTTATGAATTGTTTCCTTTTTGAATTCTCCACTTAATATTTTTAGACCATGGTTGACCACAGGTAACTGAAAGCGTGGAACACAAAACCGTGAATAAGGAGGGACTACTGTAGTATTTCCTATCTTACAAATGTACATGCAGACTTTCTTTAAAATATTGTTTTGTTTGCTTGTTTGTTTTTGCTTACTATGCCATCTTGAAACTTCTGTCTATTTCTACAAATTGCACATATTTCATTGTCAAACTGTCAACAAATCACTTGCAGGCCCATGGCTGTCTTTTCTGTGTTTATTTCCTTTAATATTATTTGCTATATCTAGATATAGATATACACTCATAATTTACTCTCCAGTCTTTCCATGTCAGATTTTGGTGCTTAGAGAATTCCTTTTATTTCCATAGAGCAGAGTTCTCAAAATCATGCTGTAATAGGCAAAGGTCTAACTTAACCCCTAAGATTTACATCTCTCTACTTTACATCCCCATATAATCTCCTCTACTGAGTGTGGGCACTACTATGTCATGTTAGTATAACAGGATTTTGCAGACTTAATCAAGGTAGGAAACTATTTGATTTCATTTCAATCGAAAAGGCCATTTTCTAAATAGGTGTGACTTAATCAGATGGGTATACTTAAAAATGAAGAGATCTAAAACAAATGAGCTTCTCCTGCTGATCTAAAAGAAACAAGGTGCCTGTTGTAGAGTGGACTACAAATTAAAAAACTATGTGGGTTCTAGAAGCTGGGAGCTGACCCTGGCTAACATCCAGCAAGGAAAATGAGAACCTCAATCCTATGACTGCAAGTAATTAAATTCTGCCAAAAGCCATGTGATCTTGGAAGAGGATCCTAAGCTCAAGGAACATAGTTTGGCCAAAACTTTGAGACTGAGCAGAAGATCTAGCCATGCTGTATAAGGACCTCTGACCTACAGAACTGGGAGATAATAAATTTGTCTTCTTTTGAACTACTAAATTTGTTACAATTAGTGAAAATTTGTTACACAAAAATACACATGGCCAAATGAAATGTAGAATTCTAAGTATTTTGATTCTTCACATTTTTACCTCTGAATCACTCAGTAAAATACACATCCCCCAATAAACAAACAATAAATAAATAAATAAAACAGAATAAGAGTCCCTATTGACATTTCTTTACTCCAAAATATCAGCTCTAAGTATCTTTTGTCCGTTGTCTCCTATACATAAATAGTTCAGGCAACTAAATCAAAAAGAGCAGTTTTTGCTGGAGAGATAAAAAGAGATGTTAAAAAATGATAATTCTTGAAAATCTAAAAGTATTCCTTATAAATTTGCCTTGGAATCAATCATGCCAAATATGTAGGCATAGACAGAGAAACACTTCAACTGCAGCCAGTGTCAAATTGCCAGCCTATTTCATTCCACTGAGGTGAGATGTAGCCTCACAATATTCTAAGTTCTGTGACTCCCCTTGGACATAACCTGTGACTTCCACATGTAGTCATCATTCAAGGTTTAAATTCTATTTCCATTATTTTACTGCTAAATAGTTACTTGCAGGGAGTAGAAAGAAAAAATGATGGTTAAATATATTGCCTTTGCTATCTCTGCAATGTTTTTTTTTTTCCTTGTAGTTGTAAGCCCAGTATACTGCCATGCCAATAATTTCACCCTTTCTCTGCTCAATAAAGCACAGCTAAAGGTAAGATTATTTGCTTTCCTTTTTCAAATACATGCATAAAATATATTAAAATGTTATCTCTCATATATTTCCCCTTAGATAACATAAAATAGATATTTTCCTGCCTTTTGGTGCCAGTAATAGATTGACAAAAGCCACAACATGGAATACAAGATATAACATCATGGTACACAAATGCCCAGTTCCATTTGAAGGTAGTCAGTAGAAATTCTTTGACACTGATGAATCTAAGCAAAATGTGTTGCCTTAAAATTCCTTTTCAAAATTCTTTAAATTTCTTCCAGATTCCCTTTAACCCGCCCTTTACTTTCTCTTGCAAATTATTTTTTTTCTCATACTTCCAAAAAGGATGACTCTGACAGATTACAGACATTAAGTACCCTGCCGTCCCAGTTGATTCTAATTAATTACCATAGTGCCTGTCAGCATATGTTTGTCCTTAGCGGTTGTAATTATGGAAACCTATATAAGAGCTTAATCTGGATACTAATGTAGAAACTTATTTCTACAACTTTTGATCAATGCATTGTTTGTACTTATGATTGGACTTTGTGAGAGAGGAAAGTAGAGAGGATTTCTGATTACATTGTTACAGAAAAGCATTAGAAATCACATAACAGTCACAAAGAAAGACCATTAACATTCTCAGAGTGAATTCCTTGAAAGTATGTCATATTTGTTCAAACTGAAAAGTGTAGAAAAGTTTTATAGCAGCTGAATTTCAAAATAACAGCTCCCACATAAGACATTTTGGGGTGGAAAAGTCCTGCATATATTCATCACATACTCATATACTGTAAAATAAGTGCTTTCTCGATTCAAAATGGGTGACAGACAGTCTTGCTAGAGTTATGGCAGAATTTATTTTCTCCTACCTTTTATGAATGACTTCTACATTATATTAGTTCTCTTAATGAGTAGCGCAAAATGTCAAATGGTGAAAGGAAAAGAAACACATTTATGTATTGTTAGCCTAGCAATGAATTCAGACCCACATGGCAAAAAATATTATAACTTAAATCCAACTTACAAAAGCCGAACTAGATTTGCAGTAAAGGAATTGAAATATCTAATTGCACATTCATACAATCAATCATCTAGCCAAAGGAAGAAAGTAAAAAAGACATTTCCTAAGGTCCAACAGCATTCTGTCTGTTTCCAGGGATGCGTTCCATGCCTTCGGTCATGATAATCACACTGCCTGCCCTGTCCCTGACTTCCTACTCTATATTACCTTTTCTGTTAGTATTTAAGTCAGAAATACACCTGCCTAAATGCCTAAAACTTACTGCTAAATGCCTGCATAATACAGCTAAATGGGCTGAATGCAACACAACAAACCTTCCAAACAAGTGTTTGAAATGCACTGAGAGAGGCATTTTTATGCAAAAATGACAGAAAATGTAATAGAAAAGAAGTCCTCTAACAAAGCCATTGCCAGATGGTGTCCTTTATTGGGGGCCAGCTCATAATTTTGAGCTTTTGAAAATGTCACAGCTTATTGCTGCTCAATTCTAGTATTACATCCTAAATTTGGGAAAATACATCCCATGTGAATATGTAGAGATTATGTCATTTTATACACCGTTAAGGAAGCTAAATAATTTAATAATGAAAAGCAGCTTATTTTCATAGTTATGGAGTTATGTTTTTCCAGGTATTATTTTAGTTTCTTCTAGAGTAAACATTTTTAAGACTATCTCTAATGCTACTAAAGTAGATATGGATACTCAGCTATAAAATCAAAGAAAAGAAACTCTAAAATTGGAAAAATCTCTAAACTCAGTTTAAGTAATCATGCCCCTATAAAGAAAATAAAATTGGAAATAATACAGATTGTGTTATGGTGGAATTTATGTAAAAAAAAATGAAGACAAATTCTAGTCTATAATCCATAAGTAAAAAAGGCCTCATCCCTCCATGAAAAAATTTTAAATAACAAGAAGTTTTACAGCAAATAACAGATGGCTTGACTTTTAGGAAGAAAAATCTTCATGATATTTAGATATTGAACATAATATTGGCAAAATTATCCACTGGTCAAACTTTTGCTCAAAATTTTTGATATGATTAATGTATTTTACCAAGAAAAAAAATTCAATTGCAGATAATTCTACAATATAGATGAAATAACTCTAAATCATATCATTTGCCCACTAAAATTACACACAAAGTAGAGCATGCATAAAAGATAGTAAAAATAATTAATGAAAAATCCAACCTAAGGCAATACAACTGGAATTCACAAACTGTTGCTTTTTATTATTGGCTATTCAAGAAATTCTAAAATATAAAATAGAAATTATTTTTACCAATATACTAATGGTCATAAAAATTAACCTGAATTGACTCTGATTTAGTAAAAATTTAAAAAAAAAATACATTATGAATAGAAACACTTAAAGAATATTTAACTAAAGATTTTAAACCATATAGGTAATACAGCTCCCTAAACCAGTTTTGAGGATCATAAATGGCATGTTATAATCCTTGATGCTACCTATTTGAAGAAATTTTGAAATATTTTAAGAAATTACTTATTTAAAAATATGATTGTGTTTTGTGAAAGATAAACTTAAGACAAAAATCTGGATCCTAAAGAGTCTCCAACAAAGACATTGTTTATAATGTAGTAGAAGTATAAAATCATTTTTCCAAGAAAAACTAGATGTACTCATTATCATCAGAAGATTGAAGATACAAATTCAGAGTCAAAAAACTGGATTGACAAAAGCCAAAATATTCATATAGAGAAAAATTGGATATGTATATAAAAATAAAGATGTAGAAAGACATCCTCCACATAGTTTATCGTTATATTGAAAAGGATTGAATCTGTAGTCATCAATGTTATAATGAATAAATAGAAGGGCTATGATGCAAAAATCATGTGTCTTCTAAAAAAGGGAAAATTACTGATTTTATTAAACATAAATCATGTATATATTTTATTATAGTTAATTACAATGAAATATTTAAATTATTGTTTGTTAGTGAATATTGGCAATTCACTCTGGGATTAGATTTTGGTGCTCCCATTAAAAAAAAATAAAATAACTGTGAGAATATATATTAACAACTGTATTATTCCTTTCACTATGTATATGTATATCAAATTATTGTGTTGTACATCTTAATTATATACATTTTTATTTCAGAAATATTTTTAAAATTTAAAGTAAAACAAAAAACATAACCAGCCAATCTGTACATCCCATTATATTAAATAAGAGTGCTTAAGCTATAATTCCAAATAAGCATTGCTGTGAAAGTATTTGCAGTCCACCCACAAAACCTTTCACTTACAGAATCACGGCTCCCTGAATCTACTGCATCCCTGTAAATATGCAACTTTCTCCAGCCCATAGTTTCCTGGGAGTTGTAGTTTTTGTCTGTCATTAACACATGATGCAAGAGAGTAGTTAGGAAAAATATTATACTTCATAGACTAATAGGCAAAGACTAGATAATACTTTTTTTTTCCAGTTTGGTAGAGCCCCTGAATTTTTAATTGGGGGACTAATTCTGTAGGTGGTATTAAGCTTTATTCTAATTTTTCTGTATTAGAAAGTAAAGTTTAACTAAATCCTGATAATCATTTTCTCACTCAAGAAATCTATTCCATAATTATTGTTTTTCCTTTCTTTAGTAATTATATAACCTTTGAGTTTGATTACGCTATTTTGAAGTTTCGTCTTTTAATGCATCTTTGAGTCTTTTTAAAGAAAAGGCTGCATATTATAAGCTATGATATAAAAAATCATTTCGAATTGGAGATTCTGTTGTTTCACTATGAAGCTACCAAAATTTATTTAGCATCTAGAGCAGTGATGCACCCTCAGTATAATATAGGAGTGAAAACTGAGAGCCAAAGTAGTTCAGTGGGTTGTGCTAGATCACACATCTGGAAACATGTGGAATTCAGACTAGAAACCAGATATTAAGTCTTCACTAGCATTGTTTTTTGATTTTACAAGTGAGAAAAAATATGATATAATCCAAATTGCCAGTAGCAACAGCAGTAACATACAGCAAGAAGAAAATGGTAAGGGACTGTTAGAATTGGGTGATAGAAATTCTAAGATTCTCGAATCAGTCACTGTGAGGAAACTGAGAAGAAATCCATTATGTAATTAAGACTGAAATTTGAGATATATAGTCAAAATATTAGAAACAAATTATTCTACATGTGTCATTAAAAGGGAAAAGAAGTATGTAAATGAGTAGTTCTAAGAAGTAATGCAATTAAAAAAGAATTATCTTTCCAAGTCAAGGTGGCAACAAGTTTACAATTTCTGTTGTATTTTCTCTGGAGATTAAAAAAAGAAAAAGTCAAACACTTTATAACAGCGTGTTTGAGTGAGAATGCCAGTCAACCTTCTTTTTCCAAAGAAGTAAACTTAACTAATTCTAGTACTAATAAAGGTAGATTAAGGAAAGAAGCCAGATTGCAGAGTCTTCCTAATACGAAGCAGGGAAATGATCAGGAGATAGTAAAAAACTAAGATTATCTACATATATCTTAAAATTTTAAGGTCTACAGGGAAACGGAGATAGTTTCTTCCACAATCATCACTATACTACACTTTGCTCCCCAATTCAGGAGAATCACATTCTAAAGTTATCAGAGTCACATATGGCTATATACTGAACTGTGTCTTCCAAAAATTCATTGGTCGAAGCTCCTCAATGTGATGATGTTTGAAGATGACGCTTTGAGAGATAATTGGGTTTAGATGACATCACGAGGGTGGAACTTTCATGATGGGATTAGTACCCTTATAGAAAGAGAGACATCAGAGCTCCCACTCTCCATTATGTGAGGGAGCAGTGAGAACGCAGCCATCTACAAGCCAGGAAGAGGGTCCTGCCGAAACTAAATTAGCTAATACCTTGATCTTGAACTTTCCAGCCTCCAGAACTGTGAGATGAGAAACAGATGTCTGTTATTTAAGCCATTTGGTCTGTTATTTTGTTTAGACAGCCAGAGCAGACTAATACATATATCCACATTGTCAGTTTTTCTTTGACATCACTCATTTAGATACTTTCTGGTACATTAGGCAGAAATAGAAAGATATTAGGAAAGCATATGGTGGTGTTCACAGAAAGGATCTGTAGCTTATGAGAAGAAATTGCTAAAATCTTAGATGGAGTTTCTGTAGAAAAACCACACTTTTATTTTCTAAGATGAATATTATTCTACAGTTCTTAGTGGGGAAGGGAAGAGGAGTAAGGCTGGAGAGAGGAATGGGAGAATGTGACAGGCTCCTCTGGACACCATTATCTAAAATCAATAGGTCCAAGGTAGAACTCAGATACATGTATTACTGAATAAAATCTCCAGCTTAAGACTAGGACTAAGGTAAGATGTATAAGCACTTTCCTCAAATACAATATTTAAAGGGACACCAAAAAAGCTCAGAATCAAGATATATAATATTTTAACATTTTTAAATACAAAAATCAATGATGAAAACAATATCAAAATTTTAAATAAAGTCAGAATGGAACCCTACATTTGCATGACTCTGTCTTACTCAAATCATCCTAATTCCAACCCTTGTTGCAATAAAACTCTATTTACCAGAACATGGACAACCCATGGGCCATTGCATCATAATTTAATTATTTAAATAATTTTTTAAATATCAATTTCTCTAGCTATAAAGGAAATGCAAATCAATACCATGAGATATCATCTCATACTTATTATTAATAAGACATGCAATAACAAGTGCTAGAGAGGATATAGATAAAAAAGAACCCTCATACACTGCTAGTGGGAATATAAATTGGTACAGTCACTATAGAAAACAAATAGAGGTTCCTCAAAAAATTAAGAATGGATCTACCATATAACCCAGTAATTCTTCTTCTGAGTATCTACCTGAAAAATTTGAAGATATTTATTTGTAAAGATATACATACACTTATGTTCATTGCAGCATTATCCATGGTAGCCGAGACATAGAAACAATCTAAATGTTCTTTGATGGATAAAGAAGGGTGGTACATAAATACAATGGAATACTACCCTGCCATAAGAAAAGATGAAATAGTGCCATTTGTGACAACATGGATGGATCTTGAGAGTATCTAAGCAAAACAAGTCAGATGGAAAAGGACAAGAACCATATGATTTCACTCATACATGCGACATAAAACAGAGAGCAGCAAATGAACAAAACAAACAACTAAATTCAGATACAGACAATAGAAGTGCAGTAACCAGAGGGGAATAGATTGGAAGAAGATGAAGAGGGTAAAAGGAGTCAAATACATGGTGATGGAGGGAGACAAGATAACAGGTGGTAAGCACACAATGCAATAGATAGATGATGTTTATATAATGTTTTTAATTGATGTTAGCTCAATAAATTAAATGGAAATAAAATAAGATATGCAATATTTTATATACAATTGTTATTTGTTTTGATTACTAAATTTTTTTGTTACCCCTTTAGGTGTTGTACTGAACACAAATGCCTCACTTGCTTTAACCTGAGTCTAAACCTGGAGAAAATCTAAAAACACTTTACTTGTTTTGTTTGAAAATCAATTCTCTGAAATACACACACACACACACACACACACAAAGTAAGAAAGGAAGAGGAGGAGAAAGGGGAGGAGAAAGGGAGAAAGGCAGGGAAAAAAAATTACAGCTTCAGCATAAACAATGTAAGATCAAAACTGGTCGATACCAGAAATTAGACTACGCACTGTCCATATCAACTCACTTTTAGATTTGAGAATCTGTTAGCACCAAGCACTTGAAGAGGGCTCTAAAGACAATCAAAGCACCCTATTTTTAGCAAATGCTTAACCAAAAAAGTTATCTTCTTTCATATATGAATAATTAAACTAGGGTGGAAACTATTAAGAGTTTAATTAAAAAGAAAAGAACAGCATTATTATTTCAGAAGAGAATAAATCTCTTAAAAATAATTTAACATAGAAAATATATGAGTATTTCAAAAATATCTGCTTCATGTCTTCAAAAATAATCAGATATAAATGCCTATATGAAACAATATTAAAATATCAAAAAGAGAAGTAGCTCAGATTAAGAAAATTAGCAAAGATAAAGCCTGAGATAAAACAGCAAGTTAAAAAATCATTTTAAGAACAGAAAAATGCAAGAGATTAATTTAAATCAACTGTAAAAATAATTTAAAGAACAAAAATGTCTCAGAAAGTTAACTTGTTAATATATGATACAAAGATCAACTTCAAAAGTTCTTCCAGATTTCAGAGAAAGAAAAATAAAAGGACACAGATATACCAATAATAAAAAATATAATAGGCATGGAGAAAAGAGAGAGAGAAGTTTTTTCTCTTCAAAGATTCAAGATGAAAATATAATTTTAATAAATTCAGTTAAACCAATAAGTAAAATTATAATAAAGAAAACTTACCATGACTAAAAAAAAAAAATTCAGCTTACTAGTTCATAATATACAAAATAGGTGAAAATTAAAACATAAATATATCTTAGTAAAATTTTTAAATTTCAAGAATAATATCTATATGTGTGCATATAATTTTTATATGGAACAAAAATCAGACTGGCTTAATCACAAATATGTAACACTTGCATATAGAAAGCTAAGAACTTTTAATTGTGAGATGAAAAGGCAATATTTCTAAAATAAAATATAAATTTTATAACACTATTTTTTCCTAACTAAATATATGAATTTAATAAAATTATAAATAAAATCTCAAATGGAATATTCTGGAATTGGTCAAGTAATTTGAAATCCACAAGAAAAAATAAATACATAAAAATAGCTTTGAAAGTATTTAGAAGTAAGATAATAAAACACTCTTGACAGATATTTAATATATTTTGAAAATATAGTGATAGTTTGCATAAGAATAAACATGCAGACTAAAAATAATAAATAATGGGAAATAAATATATATGCTAAAGTTTAATATAAGGTTTATAAAGAAATCCCAAGTTTATGTTAAGTACCACATTATCTGTTAAATGTTACTTAAAAATTGGTTAATTTAAACAAATATATCAAGTTTAATCTCATCTCACAAAATATCCCAAAATCAATTGATTAAAAAATTTAAAAGTAAAAGCATGTAAAAACTAGATGTAAATCACATAACTAAATTTAAAACAGGATAACAAAACTTGAAAGCGATAACAAAGGGGGAAAAAAAGGCAAAGAATAGTGTCATGAAACTACAAAATGAAGAGCAAGAAAATATTTGCAGAAAATAAAAAGCATAAATAAAAAAGACAAAAATGAAAGTACAATAGTTATAATAAATGTGAATAGATTAAAAGTTTAGGCTCTCACATTGAGGATGTGAATAAGGCATTCCACAGCTAAGGGAAGATCTGATTATCCCTTCAAAATCTCAGGAATAAGGAATGGCTGAGAAAAGGTAACTCTACTTAAAGTTTATACAAAGAAAACTTGGTACACAATCCTACTTTCACACCTTTGCAAAGAACGTCAGTCTTTTAACCATTCAGGAACAAAGAAAGAAAGAAAAAAAAAGTCTGAAAAATGTTTCTCATGTGAAATCATAGAATCTTGGAAAGAACTAGAAAGGCTAGAAGAGGCATTGCGCCTTCTGGGCAAAGCCCTCCACTTTATATAATATTGGAAGGCTCAGTTCTATGCGCATTTTCCATAACGTCATAAGAAAACCGAGCTCAAATGCATGTAGCTCTACAAGGAAGTAATAAAGTAAATTTTAAAGCCTGGGTTATTTTACATATAAGTATGTTTCAAAATCTAAGCATGTATGAAATTAGGTATTATTTATAAGTTAAAACATAAAGATTAAAAATAATAAAGTATTTAAATATTATATTTTTTGTACTATTTTACTCCTCTATATAAACAGAAGAACTGGACTTTTTCTCTCTGCCTTAAAATGTCAATAAGGAGTTTTATTTTTTGGAGAATAAATATGCAATAAAGAGTTGAGGCTTGACTCCTTACCTAGGAACAATATTTTATTTCATTCATCATCAAAAATATGAATGGAATTTTTATAATACCTTACAGTAGTTCTCAAATATTTCCATAATTCTAATATTCTGATGTTATATTTTGTTTACACTACCATATTGCACTGAAATTCAATAACTTTTATTCTTAAGTTTTTACTGACACTACCAGTTATAACTAAGAAAGGCAAACCCAATAGTGATAGTTTCATTCGTAATGATTTAAGTCAGAGATTCATTTTGGAATTCAATATTCACAAACAGTCCAATTTTTGAAAAAGAATGCAGGAAATCACATTCATTTGAGAAATAAATGTCAACACAGAAAGGGAGTCAAATGAGTTTTCCAAACAGATACATTTGTTGGGGACAAACAAATCAACTTATACACTTATGCAAATATATGTGTACATGCTTACTGAGAAAATTTTATTTGGAAGAATATTTAACAATGTGTGTTAAGATTAGTTCCATAATTCAACATTTGCTGGTGAGCTGAGGTGATGATTTTGCTCTGGTTGACATCTTTCAGTAGTTTAAAAATGGCTTTGCCTCCATAACCTCTCCAAGCCAAATAACTTCCAGACTATAATATTGTGTATCCAGTCAATTAAGCAAACTCTCAAGTTGGCTAAGGTTTAAAATCTTAAAAAATATCCAATTAACTTAGTTCATTTATTCACCCAACAAATAATTATTAAGCACCTTTTATATTCCACTTTTCTAACCTTTGAGAATGAAAAACAAAAATCAAAAACTAAACAAAACTAAAACAAAATTAGAAAGCAATATACTCTGTCTTTGTGGAGCTTACTTCCTAAGCATATATGTGGGTGTAAGTGTTTTTCTGGGGGAGGAGGTGAAATAGAAAATGAAAAATATAGGCACTAAGAATGTATGGATGTGCAGAGAGAAACAGAATAGCAATTTGACATGTGTGTTGGCAGGTTGTAGAAGGTGGGAGGTGCTGTGTTAAATATACTGGCCAGGCACACTGAGAAATACGCAAATGAGGTAAGGAGCCACCCCATAGCAGTTTGTGGCAGAATTTTGCAGGCAGAGGAAAGAGCAGATGCAAAGATCCTAAGGCAGAGGTAGGACTCGGCCCCTAAAGTGTCTGAAGTGGTTAAGCAAGGGGAAAAACAGAAGGTAAGGCCCCAGGGGTTTATGTGTGTAGGAATGGCACCAATTGTGAAACATATAGGTCATGGCAAAATGGAAATACTTTTAAAATTTTTAAAAGAGTTTAAGTTTATTATATGTTCTATTTTTAACTTTTTTTGACAAAACTATTTCTGAATAATGGAACATAAAGACCTAATTTTTAATCTCTGCAAAATGTTATTGCTCTCTATATAAGTTTATTTAAAAATCTAGCATAGATCATCACTTAAGCATCATCTACAAACACACCAATTTTGATGATCAGTCTACATTACATTTTTCTCAACCCTAAGAATTAAGTAATTCTGTCACTGTTACAAATCCCATCTCCAAATGTTATTGTCACATAAATTTTTTTTACCGATGATAAATAATGTCCATCTAAATGGCTGGCATTATTTACAGTTGCATTATCATCAGCTATAAGAAACAATACCATAAATATTTTTCTTCCAACATAGATTGTAAATTCTTAGCCCTTTCTCAAGTTTGACTTGCATTTTCAGTGCTTGTTTCTGTTCAGACATATAATCTCTATTGCCTCCAAAAGATATTCTTTTATAAAACTACCATCTATAATAAAAATGCCATATGGGCAATTTTTTAACCTAATTCACATTACTTTATCACAGCTACATCATTTACTTTATATGCATTTATATTAAAAAATTAAGCCTCTGGAAATTTTAGTCCATATTTCAGTCAACTAAGTTTTTCATCATGAAAATGGCCATACGTCTGTCACCAGTGATAATTCTTAGTTTTACATATATATATATAATTCATATATATATGTATATATATAGTGATGCTTTCCACTTTATTTATTCAACAGACAATTTATTAACACTATAAATTCTTTACTTCCACTAAATGTAGACAAATTCTTCACTTCCACTAAAAATAATCTTTAATTTTTTTGAAACAAATTTAACTTTCTTTCCTGTGCCTACTCTGAAACATATACACAAAGAGAATATCTCTCTAGTTTTAAAAAAGGGGGGAGGGTGGGGAACCTAGCGTGATGATGCATAGAAACTAATATTTGAGCTTAAGGTCAGAAGAACACAGGGAAGCAGAAATAACAGAGACACTCTGGAACACGTACAACCTACCTAAGAGTGGAGCCTGTTACTCCTTGTCAATTACGTTCATTCAGGAATGCGTATTCAGTTTGCCAGATTTTCCAATTTTCCAAAAATGCCAAAAATCTGTAAAATGTACTAGTTTAAAATATCTGAATTATTTATTTTCAGAACATTATGCAGGCTAGATACACTATGCAAACTGTGGTTAGCTTCTTAGTAACCACTTTATGATGTCTGCCTTAAAATAAAAGTTCCAATATCCATCTGATAGAATTTATAGGATGAGAAAATAAAGATGAGAAAAGCAATGTTCAAAAACAAAACCTGGAAGACAATTTCCTAGAAATAAAGAAAGATAAAACTCTTAAAACTGCCTGCATTTTAGGAACAAAATAAGAAAAATAATAGCAAAAACTAAAACCTACTCCCAAACACTAAACAAGCATGAAGGCAAAATAATAAAAAAACTTCCAGAGAGAATGGGGAAATAAAAGACTACATAAAAATTTACAATTACATGAACCACAAAGCTGCCATTAACAACACTGAATACATGAAGACAAGGAACCAAAGTTTAAAATTCTAAGCGAATACAGCTTTTAATCTAGAATTATATACACAGCAAAGCATTATTCTCAGAAAAGAGGACCCAGAAATGTTACCACAAATTTATTAACTTTAATACATTTATTGGCAAAGGCTTAACATCACTAAGAATCAGAGAAATATATCAAAACTACAATAAGATGTCATTTCACCTGTCAGAATTGCTATTATCAAAAGGGAAGGGGTGGAGAGTATTGGCAAGGATTTGGAAAAATGGAACCCTTGTGCACTGTTGATGTATCCTGATGGAACCACTATGGAAAACTGTATGGAGTTTCCTCAAAAAAATTTTTAAAAGAATTACCATATAATCCAGTAATCCCATTTCTGAGTGTATATTCAATGGAAATGAAAGCAGGATCTCAAAGAGATATCTGCACTCATGTTCACTACCTAAGTGTTCATCATGGATGAATAGATAAAGATGTGGTGGAATGGGATGGAATGGGAAGGGATGGGATGGGATGGGATGGGATGGATGGGAAAGGATGGGATGGGATGGGGTATTATTTACCCATGAGAAAGAAAGAAATCTTGTCCTTTAGGACAATGTAGATGGACCTTAAGGGCATTATGCTAAGTGAAATAAGTCAGGCACAGAAAGGCAAATACTTCACTTACATGAGGAAACCTAAAAAAAAAAAAAAAAAAAGTCATACCTATAGAAACAGAGAATAGAAAAGTGGTTGCCAGGGGCTGGCTAGGAGAGGCGGGGAAAATAAGGAGTTGATAAAAGGGCATAGAATTCCAGATATAAGATAAATAAGGTCTGAGGATCTAATGTAAAACACAGTGACTATAGTTGTTAACACTGTATTGCATAATTTAAATTTGCTAAGAGAGTTAGGACTTTAATATTCTCAAACATGAGAAAAGGTAAATATGTGAGATGATAGATTTTTTAATTAACTAGACGAGGGCGGATCCTTTCACAATATATACATATATCAAATCATCATGTTGTACAATTTAAATATCTTACAATTTTTTGTCAATTGGTCCTCAATAAAGCTAAAATTCTTTTAAAAACTGAAGTATCAGTAGCAGTATTTACATTTTAAGGACCAATCCTCATCTGAATATAAATCTCAACCATTTTTCTAGTGCTCAAGTTTCTTAAAAACTACTTTTAAATGTTTGTTTTATCTTATCAACAATTATACTAGTAGACATGACAATTGAAAAAAGACAAAACCTGGTTTTCATATTTGCCTCTAGGCCTTGCGAAAGGTGCTAGTTTTTGCCTGGACAAAGTGAAAAAAGAACCAGATCACAGAGTACACGCGCAGGTCTGCTACCTTTGTTACCACAGGTCTCAGCCTCATTGCCATGCTTTGTATAAATAGCATAGGTAGCGGAGCTGGAGAGACATCCATCTGTCTATACAGCTAGTATGCTGCTCTGAAGTGTCACTTTCATAACCAAAAGCTTTCAAGTTGGCCATTTCTTTCAAATAAAGCCTAAACTCATTCCAAAGGCATCTATAGTTTTGGCTCCAAAACTATATCTCCATTTTTTCTATTTTCAAACAGTTTCTATTATCCTGCATGTCAAAAAATTAGTCTCCTCAGCATATTAGAACATGCCTGATGCCTTCCCACAGTTCTACCTCTGCTTTAAACATAACTTGAGCTGAAAATTCTTCAATTTAAAATGTGGAATATTACCTCATCTTCAAGACATAGATCAAAAGCCATCAGCTCCTTGAAGACTAGTGTGGCAACATACTTACAAGACTTTTGTCTTTAATACATCTCTCAGCATATTGAAAGCATTTCAATAGTATTCATTTTAGGAATGTGCCTCTCTTTCTGTCTCTCTCTCTGTCTCTCTCTCTCTGTCTCTGTCTGTCTCTGTCTCTGTCTCTGTTTCTGTCTGTCTCTCTGTCTCTTTCTCTCTCTTTCTCTCTCTCTCTCTCACACACACACATACACACACACCCCAAACACACACACATCAGCACTCCCCACATCACCCTCCCCAAGTCCTCACTCCATCTTCATTCTTCATTGTGAGTTATCCCAACAGTTACAAAGTCTCATTTAAGGTTTTTAGGATACAAACATAATTATTTTACTATAAACAATGTATGTACCAATATATGTACAAAATAAATACATAAATGTGAGCTACATAGCTTAGCAATAGTTTGCATGCATTAATTCATTTATTAAGCAAAACTTATTGAGCACCTACTATATATCAAACACTTTCCTAGGTTCTAGAGATACAGCAGTAAACACAGTTAGTGGGTTAGAAACAACAAACCTGCATGCATAACAGATTTTCAGGTGATAGTGAATGCTGTGAAGACTAAGAGGATAGAGAGTAACAGGGGTTACTATTCGAGTGAAACAGTCATTGATGTCCTTTCCAGGGAGGTGGTAAAAGAGCAAAGATCTGCTTTCCTCAGGCTGGTTACCTGTGCCCACCTTTCAAGTCTAGTCTATTTCAAATCAATTATCTTTTGGTTTATTTTTCTGAAACTCTTTATATTTAAATTTTCTAGTCAAGATCAAGCTTATTGTTCAATTTTTAGCTATTGACTTCTTGTGAAAGAAAAGCCTCCATTAAATCTAGTGTCTTAAGCCATTTGAAACCAGATACCAAAGTTTTTTTATTTGTTTTAATTTTTTATATGCAGATTTACCTAGTGTGAACGTTTTGCATCTATTTTTCTATCTCTGAAATATGAAGCATCTTGGAATCACTCTCAGACGGGGGACGGCGACAACATATTCATTGCCATGCATGTACAAACTTGTCATAGCTGTTCACATTGTCACCACTTTGAGTTATGTGTACTATTGATAGTTACTGTATTGAATTTAATTGCCATTTTATATTAGCTTCAAAAAGATTACACTCTGCTTCTGCTTTAAAATGAAATCTTACTTTTACCCAGAAATGCTTAGAAACAAAACAAGCAGGGCATAAATGTGAAGCACATATTTGTTATTGGAGTAATGCTCTGGTCCACATAGCCTCAAATCTTCCAGAAGGCTAGACAGAACTTTGTTCACATGGTAGTAGCAGATGTCCAAAGAGAGGAAGAAGAAATGTGCGAGTGCTCTTGAGGGCTAGGCTCCCGATTGGTACGGTGTCACTTCTATCACATTCTGTTAGCCCAAGCAAGTGACAAGGCCAAGGCAGGTACAAGGGTTGGAGAAGTAGACCGCTTCCTTGACAGCAGGAGCTGCAATATCACACTGTAAGGGATACACATATGAGGAATAGTGGAGGATTCAGGCTACTTTACAAGAAAGCTACCCAGTAGTACATACCACTATTACAACCAAATGCAGGGGGCGAAAAAACATGGCAATTTTCTGGAATAACTAAAAGAAATCTCAAAATCCTGAATATCTGAAATCACTAAGTCATGAGATTCAGGTATCATACAGGATTGTCATTAGGTTATCATTTATCTATTTGTGAGAAACTTCTAATTTTGATCAAAACCTGCATAACTTACGGCAAGTGATTGAACTGGTGCAGATATGAAACTGAAGTCTTATCCCATAGGATAGTTTTGACATGCCTCAAAACTATGCTCTCAATAGTAAAATTGCTAAAGGTTTCAAGATCATCAAAACAGGTTACATATTTTCTATGTTGAGATATCTAGAACAGCTCTTTCAATAAATATAAAAACTTTACGTGATAAGAGGAATTTGCCATGATTTAATTGGTAGATTTTTTTTTGTTTTTTATTTTTTATTTTTTTTAGTGGTACATAAAATAATGACATATATTTTGATCGATGACATGTTAAATTTTCTTGTGGAGAAAAAAGAGAATAAAATTATTCACCTATTTGAGCTGTAACTACCATTATAAATATACTTATTACATATTCAGGACATAACATAAGTTTTTAGTTTTAGGTATAAAATTAGATAGCTTACATGCACTTGGCTATTTATTTCTTCTCAAATAATGAGTTCCTAAACTTCAGTGAGTGTGAGAATCACTTGGAAAACTTCTCTGGCATTATTTCCTTAGAGTACGGGGGAAGTGGAGTCTAGGAATCTACATTTTGAACTAGCTATCCAAATTATGCACCAGAAATCACACTTGGAAAAATTTGACCTAGATGTTTTTCTCTTAAATTTTCTTTTAAACTAGGTGGGGTATAATGTGTTAATGATGATAATTTGATAAGAGTTACAAAGACTATTAATAGACTGTTGAGCAAGACTCATCTTTTAAAGGAAGTATTTTTTTTTTAAATGTATAAAATACTAATAGAAAAGATATACATTAAATTTAGATTTATTTTCCACTTGGAGGGTATAGGATTCATGAAAAATAAAAGAATATGTTTCAACTGTGTAAGTTTTATATTTCTTTCAAAATGGATTGTTACAAACTTTACAAGTATAAGTCTGTTTAGAGCGTACTCCAGGGGAGCCACCACATATGTAGTGTTCTGAAATGGAACACCCCTAATGTCCCACCATACCCTCCCACCACTCCTAGTATGCGCCCTGGTATCTGCAATCATATGTGGAAATGCTGACAAAATGCTGATTTTTTTAAAAGTTAGTGTGGTGCATATAATAGTATTATGGTGTTACGTTATCCTCTATATTTTTTTGAAATTTGCATAATTTTAAAAAGTTAGTGGTTGCCAAAAAATACATTTTATTAGGCGGAACTATATGAAATTGCCAAGAGTTAATCACTTTGAACTTATAAAAACAGAAATTTCTTGTGATTCAACCTAATATATGCAATGAGAGAAAATTTATTTTAGCCAGTCAAGTTTCCTGATATCCTTCATAATTAATATCTTCTTAATCTGGGCTTGAAACAAAACAAAACAAAAAGAATTTGCTCAAGATTCACTTAATTATATTGTTATCACCAACTTTGCACTAAACTTACTTAATAAACAAACATTACAACTTAGTATAAATATAATGTACAATTTGCATGAACACTAAAGACATACCTTTTTCTTATACAGAGAGAGGGCAAATGTTGTCTGTCCAAGAATCTGTAATCCAGTGACTAAATGTTTTAAACTTAATTGTCGTCATTTAATTTCTTGTATATGTGTATAGAGAACAGAATCCCAGCATTTCTTAATGTCTACTAATTGTTATTGTATTATTAATGCTGATGGGGAATTTTATTACATGTAGACTTAACAAATCTATTCTTATATTCTTTCCTTATTGTATGTACTTTTAATTTTTTTCTGTATCTTTTTTTTTATCCCGAGTTTGTTGTTTTTCCTAGAGTTCACAACTATTCGCTCAGGACATACTATGTGCCAGCCTCTGTGCTAGGCATTGGGGATAGAAAGTTCAACAAGACAGACATTCCAGCTTTCACAGAGATGACATGACTACTTGTGCTGCTAAGATTTTTCCTTCACTCTAACTGAACGTGGGGTCATTCTACTGCTGGGCTGAGCTTCCATGATGGAGACTTACTTCCTCGGTAGTTATCACATTTGCTCTCTCTGTACTGCCCATTTACAGAAGATTTTCTGTAAGCCCTTTGGCCATTTCCCCTTCAGACTAAATCTGTACATACACACTGTCCCCACATTGACTATCCAGGCTGTCAGAATGTGACTTTAACACGAATTCATAACAAAGGGACTGGATCTATACCTACACTGTAGGAAATGCAAAAAAACTGAGAAGGAGGGACGGACCTCCTGGAGCAGTACTTCAGGAAAAAAAGCACATGCTGTCTCTGTGAACATTCTGATCAATTGACCACTTTGAAGCAGTGGCTAGCCAACTTTAATAACCTCAGAAGCACCCAGAGTTTATTAAGACTGAATGCTGGCCCCAGATGGGAGTTTCTGCATCAGTGGGTTTGAGGTGGAACTGAGAATTTGCATTTCTGCTTGTCCTTGTCCAAGAAGCACACTTTGAGAACCCTTACCACAGAACCTCCTAAAATTGTGGAAGAAAAGAAAGAAATGGAGACTTTCACACTTTATGTACAGAGATTTTTGCTTTTAATTTTTATTTCTAGTATGAAAGGTTTTTACACTTACTGTTTCCTCTAAATCGTTCTCTGAAAGTACCTAAACAACTGAAATATCCACTCGGTACAATAAATAAAATCAATAGACTTGACTTTTTGTACAAGTAGAACAATATGAGTTTGGTATTTGCTTTATTTGTCTCTTCGATAAACTTTTCCAAAGACTATGCTCTCTTATAGTCTCAATCTAAGACTTTTGGATTCTTTTTATGTAAAAATTAGAAAAAGAACATGTGATACAATGTAAGTGCTAATGCTAAATGATAACTGAATTTTACTATTTTAGTTCTGTCTTGGATAAACAATAAGTAACATTATATGAATCTTTTAAACTTGATAGAGGTGAGATAATTATATCATCCTAAAACAAGGCTAACACTGTCCAAAATAGAGAAATGATAGATATACTGTTGACGCTAGGATACGACATTAGTGTTCAATAGATCAATAATCTATTCTCTTATATTTATCACTAAAGTTTACTTTTAGATTGAGGACAAGTTCAGGTTACTTGAAACTTTAGAGTTCGTGAGCATTTCTTCATGCTCAGAGTTAAATGAGCATAAAACATTAACTTCAAGGTACGGTATAAGATTTTAAATAATTCTTTGGAGCCATGTTTCTTTTTTAGTAATAAATTAAATATTTTTTAAAACATTTAATATGTACGTTACATGCTGGGAAGGTTATTTCTAATGTGTTTTCTGACATTTGAACACAGCAATAATAATATTGGAAAAATGAGACTGTGAGTGCCCTCCCAACTTTTAAGAACAGACCCTTCAGGATCAGAGATGGGAGAGGGCCAATTTGCTAAGCTCTCATCATTTAGGAAATAAAGAATGTCTGATTTCTGAGTAGCCATGGGGGTACCCCATTCCATGACATGGTACCAGTTACTAAAGGTAAAATTTACCAGTGGAAGGATCTAACTTCAAAAAGCTGGTTCATTAGATGCATAAGGAAATGCAAAGTAACATGAAATAAAGCAAAATATGGAAATAAGAGATGGGCCAAGCTCAGATTCTGGCTGGTCTGAATGACAACCTCTAGTGTTAGGGCAGCTACCAAAGGAAGGTGTTGGAATAGAACCTGTCACTAGGTCAGGTTTAGATTGTGGATGCCTGAGGTAGAACCACTAGCCTCAGAGCCATTTCCAACGAGAATCATTAGGCTGAAACAACAGACAGCAAAGAAAGGTAGACTGATTTCCAAGACAATGGGGAAAATAAAGGGGCAAGTCAAGGGATTCTTCCCAGCAGAGTAGAAATCTTTAAATGGTTATTAAGAAATGGAATAAATAAATATTGGAGTAAAACAAAGGGGCAACAGAAAAGGGAGACTGAAGGGAATCCTCCCAGTAGTATACAAATCTGTAAGCAGTTACCTAAAAATCGCACAAATAAAGCTGACTTTGATGGAGTCAAAACAAATATTTTAATGCAGCACTCTCAGAGGCTGGGTAAACCATTGAGAATCCTGTTGTTCCCCCTGTTGTTACACCGAAGGGTCCTAAACAAATCTGCTTTATTCACACTCATTTGGAGGAATTCAAGAAAACTAATCTCGAATCACTCGGTTGATGATTTCCACAAGCAATCTAATCAATATTTTACAAAAAGGGTCTAAAAAAAGGACTGACTCTCAAAACTGAGGACTCAAGGTCGAGTTTGGACTAACTATAGATACAATGCTATGAGAAAAACAAAGCAACAGAGGTAGATTGGCAGTGCTAGTAGTAAAAAAGTATGTGAGTACAATTTTAAATAATTGTTTTTCTGGAAAGACCTCACTGAGAATATGACTTTAAAGTGGAAGACTAAAGAAAATAAGAGAGGAAGTAGCTAAGCTGTCTAGAAGATCAGTCCAAGCCCAAAGAATAACAAATGCAAAATCCTTGAGGGAGGAACTTGACCTAGGTGGTTCAAAGACAAAGAGCTAAGGCGAGAGTTCCTAGGAGATAAAAACAGGGATGACGAGAATGGGGAGAATTCAGATTGTATCTAGTTAGAGGCTACTGCGATAATCTTGGCTTTTACTCTGAGTATTATGAGAAAGATTTTGAACATGGAAGTGACATGATATCGTGTTTATTTAAAGAATTATTATGGTTGCTGTGATTAGGAGCAAGCAGGGAGACAAATTAGGAAGTTATTACCATAATTCAAGTGAGAGATATTGGTAATTTGTTACTAGGGTGATAGTGGGGGAAGTTGACATAAGAAGTTACAGGGCAAAGGTGAGCTGATAAGATTTTGTTGGCAGAGGTGATGTAGATGCAGGAGTTAGAAAGAAATTAAGGATGACTACAAGGAAGTTGGCCTGAGGAAATACAAAAATTGGAGTTGCCATTCCTAGGGTTGTAGAAGACAGCCCTACTGGAGGAGTAAGATCGGGGGTAGAAATCTGAGCTCGGTTTTGGATATAGTAGATTTAAGAATGTTTTAAGACATCCAAGTGGAGATATTGACCAGCAGTGGGATACGCAAGATGGGGATCAGGGAAGAAGTTTAGGCTGGAAGAAGAAATATGGGTGTCTTCAGCACAGAGATGATTTTTAAAAATATGAGACTGAAGAAGATCAACAGAGTCAGTATAAATAGAAAAAAAAAAAAAGGAAATCCGAATGGCTAAGCCCTGGGGCGTGTTAGTGTTTAGCATTGTGTAGATGAAAAAGAGGAGGCAAGGGAGAAAGAAAGGTACAGCTTTGAGAGGAGAGGGTAACCAGAATAGTGAAATGTCTTAGAAACTGAGAAGGCCATGTTTCAATACAGAGAGATCAACTGTAAAAAACACAACTTGTAGTCCAATAAGACCAGCACTGATCTAATGACCAGGAGGTCAGAAACGTCCTCAACAACAATCATTAAAAACCCATTTCTAAACCAAAGACTAAGACTTAAAAATGCCAAACATTACCATAAAACTGATAGCTTCAAAGCAACTTTCAAAAGCATAACTTTATAATGCTAATTATTCACTTAAATATTTGACAAAAATTTTCAAATACTATCTAGGTGTTCAGCATTATATAAATAGAGCCATAATTTAAAGTTCTCCCTTTGAAATTTGTTCTCTTTCTTGAGGTATTATTTCTTATTTAATTTCCTTTGAATAAATTTACATTTTTAATATTTTTAGTAAGAAACTGCCAGTGTTCTTACATCATTATGTAAAAAAAAAGAATCTTTAAAAATTCTTCTAAGATTTCTTTTGAAAGACTGAAATGGAGGGTCAGTGTAGGCAAGTTTTTGTTGCTTTTACCATTTTACTAACTCCTGAGATTTTGCTGTTACAAAAAAAGATATGTCTTTAAATTAAACCAAAAGAGTTTAATGTGCATCTTTATCCCTAAAGAAACCATTTTATGTCAAGATACATCGATGCCAAACACACTTTTGTAAAATGGTCATTAAAGCTTTTTCTAAGCCTCATAGGATGGACCCTCTACAAAGTGTTCAGTTATTAGCACCCTAAATAACTAAGGGTCTTTTTTCTCAAGTTTGCTCAGAACTAAGGTCTTTCCCAGGATGCAAGACTGCCAATGCTAATAGGGCACAGACCAGGGCAAACCATAATGGTCGGTCACTTGCTCCTAAAATGTCACCACCTTCTCTGTGTATCTTTTCTTACCTGATTCTACAACAGTGTTTAAAAAGTACTGGATCCATGTTTAGAGTACTGGGTTTGAATATTGACTTCATCTCTTGCTTATTATATGACCTGAGTACAATACTTTCTTTCCAGGATTAAATGAAAAAATGGTTATAAATTTTGGTCCCCAGACATAGTATAGAGTAGGTGCTCAAAAAATGTTCGCTGTTTTTATTTGGGTAAAGTTGAAATGACATAACTTTTTATAAAGAATTTAAGGCTACTTCTACTCCTGAGCCTTAAATAAAAAATGAAAAGTAACTACTGAAAAAATAAAATAAGAAAAATGTGGAATTTAAATATGGGAAAGATATCCCTATTTTAAGAGTTGAATACATCATTAACAGAAATTTTAAACTCTCTTTAGAAGTGCAGGGGCTGGGAGTGAGGGTCTGTTGATTGACTTAAAAACATTAAATTCTAGAAATGAGTTGGTCATTCTACGGTGTAATACCTAATTAAGACTTGGAGCCACAGAAAGCAGGTCATCCAATAAACTTTCTCATTTATATATGAGGAAACTGAAGCCCAGAGAGATTAACTGATTTTTTTTTCAAAGACATCCAAACAGTTGGTAGCAAAGGCTAACTTCGAGATTCCAGGGCAGTAACCAGTGCTGCCTTTTTTTAAATCTCTGCATTTTTTGCCTTAAAGAGTTTCTGACATGTAATAGGCACCAAATAAATCTGTGTTGACTGACTGACTAACTCACAAAATGAAAGAATGAATAAATAAGTGAATGAGTAAGTGAATGATAGAAACTGGGGAAAACATGAGTTTCTTTACTCTCGGTCTAAAGTTTCTCATTTTATCCCTACTCTGCACCCAACGCTGACTCCAAAAAAAATTTTAATGTACCGCTGCTTTATTTCTCTCTAAGCTTCTCTTGAGTCAGAGTACAGAACACAAAGAGTAGTATGAAAATAAACACACTTCACAGGAGATAGGCTTTCTACTATTAACAGAGAGTAACATTGAAAAATATATTTGATAAAGTGTTGATGGATGAAAAGGAAAATGTTCAAATAAGTTAGGGATTCATTGAGAAGAGGGGACTCCCACTGTGTTGATTTACTTTACCAAGTGTCTCATGTAGCTACTGGATTCAGTCCATTTATCTAGTCCTCTATAGCTGTGCTCGACTTAGCTCTTTTGCAAGAAAAGAAAAGATTTCTGTACAAACCCCCTGCATGATTTTCCTGGTGTGAAAGGACTTATTAATGAACAAATAAATTCAGAAATCAGTTCTTTGCACTAGATAAAAGCCAAAGGCAGCTTCATTCTTCAGAGTGCCTAAGTATACCTGTGTGGATTGAAAAAGTTGTCACTGAATTACTGTTCATGCAGAAGAGAGAAAATTAAATGGGAGGCTATTTAAAGAAAATTACAACTAATAGAAACATCAGATTTACAAAGTCGCTGCTCTGCTTCAGAAATTTTTTAGCATCTCTTAAGTCTTAAAGCACAGACCTCCTAACAGAGTCGGAGATGTTTCAATTTCAATTGGTAATAGTCCTTGCTGCTTTGTTGGAAGGGTAGAGGAATGGTTATCTGTAAGAGTCATTGTTTTCTTCTTTCCTAGTTTTTTCTTCCTATAAATCTCGACCCTAATGTTCAGTTTTATAAATTCTAGTAAACAGTAAAGTAATATACAGATAGTTCTTGACAATTGTCGCAAAAAAGAGAAGCCTTATACTCAAATCTGACATCTCATTAGAGTAAGAAAATCAGAGAGGGTTTTTATTCTTTTTTCCATTTCATGAGGCATCATGAGACCCCATAGGTTACTCCGACTCAACTTGCATTTTATATAGAGCATTTCGTCTTGCATCATTGCCACAATGCAGGAAACCAAATTTTCTCTGGCATCCTAAAATCAATTTTTCTATAAAATAATGGTATTCTACCAAAAGGCATGGAAATGCCTGTGAACAAAAATGCCAGCGATGTATGAAATACCTTAATGGCATGTTCACTTGCAGTCAGAACATTGTTGGAGGTCAAGTAAGAACCAAGCCAGTCAATTGGAAACACAACTGATCTCTTTGAAAATTGTCAGGAATTTGGGTGATTGTAAAAATGGTAGACTGAAGGGATAAAGCAAGATGGTCAGTGGGGGCTGATGAGATAACTAGTGAAGCTTATGGGATCTTTGGTCTGGTGACTTAAGTTCCAATTCCATCTCTAACACTTTCTGGCTGTGTCACGTTAAAGATGTTTCATAAATATTTCTGAGCCTCCTCACTGTCCTCATCTGGTAGAATTTTTGTGATGAATAAAAAAGATGATGAATGAAAAGCACTCTGGATAGTGCTGCTATATAGAATACATTCAATAAATGTTAGATATTATGTTGATGTTAATGCTGCTGCTGATGGTGTTATTTTTATAGATTAAATGGTCAAAATGTCCTCTATTAGGACTGAAAAAATGTTGTCTGAAATTCCCAAATTAGTGAGTTAAATACTAAAGTCAATTATTAAAATATAGGGCTTTGCCTGAATATCTCTGATATTCTGCCTGAAGGACTTAAGTAGACTTAAGTCATAGTTTTAATAAGGGTGCCAGCCAGTAGGGAAGACAAGAAAGTGGAGGTCCCCGATGACTAGAATATATCCTGCTCTCAGTGTTTAGATGAAAGGTAAGAGTGTGTAAGGACAGAAGGAGAAACAGAAGACACAACCACTGTCCAATTAATGTAATGATTCTTTGCTATACTTTCAAAATCCAGTGATTCAACAAACATACTGAAAGCTTACGCTGTCTCAGGTATTACATTAGGTTCTGAGATTAAGGCATGCCCCTTGTTTCCCAAGAAGTCACCAGATATCAGTATGATTCTCCTCAGCTTCCATGAACTTTGCAAGAAAGAGTGCGCTTGAATGAGACAATAGATCAAAGGAAATGAGTTTCCTGAAAATGAGAACTAGTGGTGGTGATGATGTTTCTCAGCATGAGGAGGACACAGGCCTGTGCTAGCACTTCTTACGGCACCAGCACACATGTTTATTGCCAGCTTACTTGTCCATCTGTTGCACTGTATTCTGAGTCCCTGGAGGACCCAGCCTATGTTTGTTCACCATGGCTTCCCAGAACCTAGAATAGCATGTAACTGTAAAAAAATGTTTATACAGATGAATTATTCTATAGCTTTCTTGGATTAGCTCAATCTGATTAAACTTGCTTTAATTTTCTTTATTAGAATTAGCAAGGTCATAGGCTTTTTTATAAAACAAAATTCAATCAAGTAGATTTGAAGATCTAATTCTTTTTATTAATTGATTCATGAATCAGACAGTATCTCATCTAGTAAGTAGAGAGGAGCACCCCCTCCCCCCCAAATTGTAGGATATGTAAGACTTGTATAAGTGGATACTAGTCAGGAAAGAAAGTTATTAGCAAAGGATAACAAAGAATCATTACAGGCAAGGAGGTTACCTTCCCTTAGGGGAAGGCGGGCATGATGGGGGATGGGGCAGAGATTGCTTCAGTTTTCTTTGGAGTATGGAGAAGGACCACACAGATTACCTCATTGGTATTGAACAGAAAATTCCAGACTGACCAATTACGATTACATTCCTGGAGAAGTTTGAAACAGCAATTAAGTCAGGTATTAAGCTGAGGTTTGGTATCATGGGCTTTAGCACAAGTGACTCCATTTTGGGTCTGTGGTTTTCTCTTCTACAGCTTTAAAATTACACTGACCAATAGTAGGAGTGTGAAGAAGTATACCAATAAAGAAGTAAAAAATTAATAAATAATTTGTCAACATAAGCTGAAAGAAATCTATAGGTAAGGAAGAAAACAAGAAACCAAGCAAATTTAAAAACAAAACTATTATCACCTTATAATTAAAATGTAAGAGTGATTGTATAGGATGTGCATGCTCATTTAGAATGCAAAGCAATATAGTAGAACATATTAGAACTTTGTCATTGGTTGTGTAATTAAAACAAATGAGTTTCCATTCACACAAATCCTGCCTAAGTTATTTCAGAAGGTTCTATTTAGAGGAGAAATGGATATGTTAATGTTTCTCAAGCACTAAAAGATATGAAGTGAGAATGCATGCTTTTTCCCAATGATAATGTTTTCTTAATAAAGGACCAAGTTTAAGAAAACAAAAGCAAAAAGAAGGTGAACACCAAGAGAAGAAGACAAAGAATTAGATAAACATGGATTCTCATTTTTAAAATCTTTTAGGCAGTATACTATATTTCAACAGTAATTTGCATACATAGTTGGTTATTGACCAATACAAAGAAAAGGGAAAAAAACTCCATTATCAACTGAAAACAACACAATGTTGGCTTTTCCCTTTTCTACCAGTCTTCTCCTAGGAACTTAGATTTCTGCAGAGATCTTGTCCAAATGGCAAAAGGAAGAGTCCCAGAGGGACCTGAGGCTTCTAAGGAAAGAATACCCCAAAAATGGTCCAAAAGAAATAAGGCCAGAGATCATAAATTCCAAAAGCACTAATCAGACCTCTGAGGAATCGAAAGACATGGGAAATGTATTAAGAGGATTAATCTGATTGAAAGCCAGATGTATAGCTGGTCATACTTTTCTTTAATTCATGCCAACACATTTTTTAAAAAATTACCCAAACAGCAAGCAATTGCAAGTTTCAATGACGGAACATCCAAGTACATATGGGATTTGGAAGACACCAGAAATCATAAAATATAAAACATTTCATCATTCCAGAAGAAATTTTATAGTGGAGAGGCAAGGTGCTGGAGAAAACTTAGATTGAGGCCTTGACCTGATCCATCATGGGAGCTTAGTTTGTTTTTCATTCATTTCACTCCAGAGGCAAAGACTATATTTATCTATAATGAAATGCTAACGAATGCAAATGTTGCAAAACCATAAAATAATGCTTTGCTAAGACATCTCAAGATAGCTCCTAAAGAGGGAAGCAAATAAAGAAGATAAATTAATCTTAGTTCAGGGAAATCTATACTTTAGAAATTGTTTCATTCTTAAGAAATATTAAGTAAAACGAATAGGTTAGATATTGAAACAAGGAATTTAAGTTAGACACCAGGAAAAATTCTCAAATGATAAAGGAATGTAAACCTGGAAAGTGGTTATCAAATTCTGAGGTGGAAGCCATACTCCAGAGGAAGGACACTGTTACGCACAACAATCATATTTTAACACAAGAATAGCAAAATGCAATTTACTATTTAGAATAAAATTGTTTTTAAAAAGTGGTGCATATATTTGTATAAGTCTCGGAGCTTTTGTTTATTTGTCTTTTTGATATATTATATGTGTGTGTGTGTGTGTGTGTGTGTGTGTGTGTGTGTGTGTGTATATAATCTTTAGGTCATAAAAAGAGAAAGAGAGTGGGATGATTTTGTTTTTTGGTTGGTTTTTTTTTTTTTTTACAAGAATGTGTACCTGCCTTTACCTGTGGATCTGCTACATGTTTTGTTTATGTTCTGTTGTTTAAATGACACAACTACCTTCTGTAGTATATCTTAATATTTACAGGGTTTTTATTTATTTATTTATACCTTAAAGACAAGAGAACAGAGGCTAACAAAATTTAAGAAAATAGCTCAACATCACACAGCTAGGAAGTATCGGAGCAAGGTAGCAAATCTATGTGTCTCTCTAAAGCTCATGCTAGCACCCTGCATTTTGCTATTTTTTGATATGATCCTCAAAGCTCTTCCAAGTCCTAGAATTATGGGTGATTTGCTCTAATTGAGAACATTTTTTTATATATCTATAAATCTTTGAAACTCATTATCTCTCCTTCATCTTCCTATAATCAAAGCAAATTGAGAAGCACCATGTGGCACTGGTCTAGGTGAGAGATGCCTCAGTCCTAAACTAAGAAAATAAAATAACAGGAGAGAGAACAAATAAGATTTAACAATTAATTAGAATGTGTGGGTTAGGAGATGAAAATAATGATGAAAAACAGAAAAAAAAAAAAGAGGAGTAGATTCAATAGAAAGATAATGCTTTCAGTGTTGGACATGACCACTTAATTATGAGATATTTTGCTACCCAATGATTAAACCTACTAGGATAAGGCCCAAAAATGGACTTTCCACTCAGTTGTTCTTTATAGCATAATGAGATCTAAGTGAATTGTTTCTGTGGACCAATAAGATGTTCAAGCCAGGAAATATTTGACATTTAAAATTCGTTCTTTATAAACAGTAATATGTGCCATACTTATGATTATATATATTAAACATAAAAATAGTTGACAGTGGATTCTAAGTTAATAAATTCACCATAGGACGGAAACTGTGCCTCCCACTTCCAGAAAAAGCTCATACTGAATACTGAATATTCCTTTTAAGAGAGAGAAAACATAGCTAATCACAACAGAAGGGAATTACCTTCAGTTCTACTGAGAATGTTCCTGAATTTTAACTTTTCTGCAGCAGCACACTAAGGAAACTTCAAGTAACACCTCATCTAAAAATGTAGTCTACACAATGAGTACAACAAAAGCTTATAAGAATTGAAAATTCAACATTTAACCATGGATGGGTTACTTCATTTGTTACACATAAAATTCTATGCATTCTATGAATGCAGCAATATTATAATAAAAAGCAATTTTAGGAAAATCTAAAATAGCCTTATTTTTAAAATTCAGCATAACCTATCACTCATTGTCATATCACCAATATTATAGACTTTAACTCTAAGTCTTTCTTTTTACAATCTTTTCTCTCAAATAAATGGTATGAAACTCCGAAACGAAGTACTACTGTTTTAATTGTGCCCACCAATTGGGTGACTTTCATCTTACATGATTCAGGTAATTATTTTATATTTGGCATGTAATTAGAATAAAAGTCTTTGGCCTCACATTTCTCACTTCAATGAAGTGTCATGTAGAGCTAGGTTTGACTAAAAATATGTACAATGATGTTTAAAATCTGACATGCAATTTCCTACATGGTGGAAAAAAATGTTTCTAGAAACATGGTAGTAATAGCATTTTATACACTGGCAAAGGCAAAGGGACTATGTTTTACTCTCAAAAGATGAGAGTTGTCATAAGAATTTACTTTCTGCGCACCAATGTAAAAAGTTGATTAGACAATCTAAGGAGATATTTTGTTCTTCCCCGAAGTATCATATTTCTGAAAAGGGAGTGAAAAAGCAGAAAAGAGATTGCCTTAGAATTTAAAACTTTAAAAAAACTTTATTCAAAAAATTTTTGATGCTCTCTTTCCAATCAGACACTTTTTGACACATGAGGAGAGGTGAGAATTCAGAAACACTTGTTCAATGGTTGGTTTCTAAGTAAAGGAAAAGGCAATGTAGAAGTACCTATAAGATGTTTGGAGGAATTTTTTTTTCCTTTAGAGTATAGCTTTTTTCCCCCAGGAACACAAATTACTTAATGATCATTAACTCTTTAAACAGACAAGAATGAATACTAACTCTGCATCAAGAAATTCAATCTGATAGTAGTTAATTTCTCTGACTACAAGACCCAAATTTCTGTGTATCTTCAGACTCTTAGTCCAGAAACTGTCAGTGCACTAGAAATCAAGAGTTTTTCTCCCTTTAAATGTATTGTAGTTGTTGGAGAATTAAATAGGAACCTGGTTGTAAGCATATGTGTTATATCAGAGCAGCTCAGAGCACAGACTCTGCAGTCAGAGGAACTGAGCTCCTCTCCTTTTAGAGTGTGGAGCCACTGAGGATTCCTCAGCCACCGGAATGCTGCACTCTGGCTTACTTTCTTCCACTAGAGCTTGCAGTTAGTAACAATTCCTCCTCCCTCACTGGGTTGCTATGAGGACTGAAGGAAAAAGTCTACAGTATTGTTAAGAGTGACTGGCACATAATCATGCTCCTCTTACTGTTTGTCTTTAAAATACAAAGTAAAACATAAAAACATATATTTGTTAAATAGGCTTTTCTCCACTCACCCCACCCTACCCTTATAAAATAAACAACTCAAATTCCTGCAGAGGTCAGACAAACAATTTATGTCAGGTTGTATTTTTTAAGACACTTCTTTTTTTTTTTTTTTTTTTTTTTTTTTTGCATCTTAATTGCATAGGAGTATCATTCATTTCCACAAAGAAATACAATATCTTCTTATTTTTATTATATCTGGCCCTCTCCAACTATCTAGTTTCCCTCACCCACCATTTATAGAGTACAGAAATAGTTGCTTTCACTATATTGTAAAATAATCAACAATAACATGGTATAATAAAAAGGCAACTCAAACTCGGCCAGAATTTAAGAGGCTGAAGTGAGAAGAGGGGATCATGCTAAACTGAAGATACATGTCACTATCTAAAAGAGGAAGCTCTCTAGCTTTCGAGGCTTCCTCTAGATAGTGACACATCTAGCACTTATTCCAATAGTACTTAATTGTACTACATTTCCACAACAATTTGCACGTAGAATTAAGTTCAAAGGAGTAGCAGTCCATATAGTTTTTTTAAACTCTCGGGTTAACAAATCATAAACACAGCAGGTCACCTTAGTACAAAAGAAGGTAACCGGTGGGTTATAACTAACTTCATTTTTATCTTATCAGTTTCTTATAAAAAGTCAGTACACAGAGATAGGAAGATAAAAAGATTACAGAATAACAAGATTCTCATAAGCCCCAAAGTGTTGGCCTCAGGATGAATATAATTGGATATTTTAAGTCTCATCATTTGAAACCATATGAAATTCAATGGGTAATGAAGCGTCATGAATAGTATTAAGGAAAATTTCCTTGGTACTCTTATTGTCCAGAGGACAGTCTTAAAATGATCAAAATGGCTAAAACCCCTGCTAAATAGTATAAAAAACATATTAGAAATAAATTTTTAAGACCCTACATGCTTATAATAGTAACCCTATTTAATGCTGTTCACCTTGAAAAAACACAGAACAAAACCACGTGATTAATGAGCATGAAGTTTATGGCTTTATGAAAACAAGCTTGCTAACCCAAGTTTTTAGGCATCAGTCTCAGCAATTGAAAGCAAAAAGTTTCTACAACATGATGGTCTAATGAAACTCAATTTTATAATTATGTAAAAATGTTCAGTATTAAAATTAAAAGTTTGCAATGTATTACAGAAGTTGTATGAAATTATTCAGGCTAACGCAATGGATACTGCCAACAATTTCATGTGTATTACCTGACATTTGAGGTCAATATCTCTGTACACATTTAGAAAAATGTTATATTTTCCACTGTTCCTATATATCTACCTTGTAAATAGACTGAAACCAGATGACATAGGTGAACACTTGTACCCACTAAGATGGAATGATTTGTTTTTAGGTAAATAAATTTTACAATGTTATAATATATTTTATTTACCTTCATAAAATACTGTGAAAATTATTCTGTAAAAATAAAATTTGGCTAAGAACAGACACATAGACCAATGGAACAAAATAAAGAGCCCCCAAATAAAGGCATATATAGTTAATTTTTTTTACAACAAATGAGTCAAATATACAATGAGAAAAAACAATCTCTTCAATTATTGGTGTTGAGAAAACTGGACAGCCATATACAAAAGAATGAAACTGGACCATCATGTTATACTATACACAAAAATTAACTCAAAATGAATTAAAGACTTGAAGTCAAGACCTGAAACCATAAAGCTTCTAGAAGAAAACATAGGTAGTAAACTCCTTGACACATGTCTTGGTGACAATTTTTTAATTTGACACCAAAAGCAAAAGAACAAAAGACAAGTGAGAATATACCAAACTAAAAAAAATTTCTGCACAGCAAAGGAAACCATCAACAAATGATAAAGCAACTTACTGCATGGGAGAAAAATACTTGCAAATTATATATCTGATAAAGCACTGATATCCAACATATATTAAAAACATATAACTCAACAGCAAAAAAAAACAAAACTCAATTTGATTAAAAATGTGGAGTTCTCATTTCCAGAGAAGACATCACAATGGCCAACAGATACATGAAAAAAATGCTCAACATCATTAATTATCAGGAAAAAGCAAATCAAAATGACAGTGAGATATCACCTCACAATGTTAGAATGGCTATTATCAAAAAGACAAGAATTAACAAGTAGTGGTGAGAATGCGGAGAAAAGGAAAGAAACCCTGTGCATTTTTGGTGGGAATGCACATTGGTATAGCCACTATGAAAAACATTATGGATTTTTCTCAAAAAATTAAAAATAAAACTACCATATGATCCATAAATTCAACTTCTCGGTATTCGAAGAAAAGAAAAACCCTAATTCAGAAAGATATGCGTACCACTATGTTCATCATACCATTATTTAAAATAGCTGAGCTATGGAAACAACCTAAGTGTCCAGTGATAGATGAATGGATAAATAAATTGTGATATATATGTATATAAAATGAGATATTACTCAGCCGTAGAAAAAGAAAATCTTTCCATTTGTGACGACATAGATAAATCTTAAGGGCATTATGTTAAATGAAATAAGTCACACAAAGAAATACAAATACTTTGTGATCTCTCTTATGTGTAGCATCCAAAAAAAATTTCAAGCTCATAGATACAAAGAAGACGTAATGTCATATATGCAAATAACAAATAGCAAATAAAAGTATTTTAAATTAAAAAAAAACTTAGTTCATGTTTATATATAGTCACTTTGAAAAAAATGCCCAAATCACAATAGCATGTAATTTGTGTACATTGACTATAAAATCAGTTCTAGTAAAGAGATTTTTTTTTTAAATATTGTCAAGACTACCATGTATACATTGCTTTAAGGAAATTGAACCACCTCAATATTACTGAATAGCAATATGATGCTTTCTTAAAGGCCTAATTTAGTTTTTTGACTACTCTAAAATAATTATAACTATCGCAATTTACTTTATTCTTATACTTTAAGGCACAATCTCTCAAATTCTCACGAGTCTTATGGAATAGCATTATTAGCCCCTTTTTAATGACAAACATTGTGAAACTAAAAAATATGTAAGGTATTTTCCCAAGATTATCTATTTTACAAGTGACAAAGTAATGATTCAAATTCCCAATCTAAATCTTATTATAGAGGTTATAATGTCTCCTCTATGCCATGGCACCTCAGCTACAGCACTAAACTAAATAAGCATAAGGCCGGTACCTCGCGGTGTAGCCTCTGATCATATACTAATTATATAGTTGCCTTATTATTTATGTCTGTATGTGTTCAAACTGACGGCCAAGAAGTTAGCACTTTGGGCTGTATCATACAATCCTCCTTTATCCTCCTCTATGCTAAGAACAATACTGAATGCTCACTGGACACTTGATTAATGGATATGTCTAGAAAAGTGATTATTTCAGTAAAATACAGTACATTGTGAAAATCCTTTATGGTTTTTAATTTGCTTTCAATTGGCTTGACTTGAGAAAAATAAGACTCGGAAAGAATATAGAACAATCTCTATCATCACCGATATCAAATATGTGAATAAAAGTTAAAATCATAATCTCTACTTTACATATAAAAAGACGGAGGTGGGAAATTTTAAACCAAAAGCTGCAAGGAATAACGTAAATGGCAATTGATGGATGAGATTGTAGGACTTAAGTCTTCAGTCCACTAGACATAAAGCATCAAGAAATTTTATAAAGTTACAATATGACATGTTCATTACAGTACAGACTACAATAGAAAAAGTAATAAAAAAGAAATGGCCCATGTATACAATAGGGTACTCTTCCATAAATTATAAAATATTATATACTAATTAAAATGATGTTGTAGCAGAACTTTTTGGTGATAAAAATTCCATAATATATTTAATGAAAGCCAGCTAAAAGTCATATGTAAACTATTATCCCATTATATAGGTGTATACACACGTTTTTCTTTCTTATGTGTAACAGGATAGAAAACTGGAAATCTTTCTGTATCAGTTCTGAGGCTTCAAAAACAGAAGGGGCAGATAATCCCACATTCCAAAGGTACTCACAGAGGTAGAAAAGGAGTGATTAAAATAAGTTTTATGCCCTTTAGATGATTACTCACTTCATCTCAGTCCTAAAAATCACCAGCACCCCACATGGGGACTGATAGTAGGTTCTCTCCCTTTTCCTCAAGGTTAGCATGAGGATAATCTCAGGAAGACCGTTCAGAAAGCTTGAGATATAATCCAAGAATTAAAACAAAAACAAAAACAAAAAACAGATTTATACCTGATAATTGCAAAGAGTTTAAGACTTGCTGAAGCAGTTTACAACCAAAGGATAGATGACTGTGTTTGGGATGCAGTTGTAGTACAATTGTCTAGGGCAAAGAGGTATGTTTCCTCTAGACCAGGTGAGTGACATGAGGATGTGTTGGCCTGGGTTTGCCATAGATCTTGCCATTATCAGACACCTACTGCTACATAACAAAAAACTACAAAATCAGTAGCATGCAAAATAGTATTTGTTCTCACAGATTTTAGGACTGGCTGAAGGCCAGCCTGGGGTCAGCTGGAGTATTTAGTTTTCAGTTGTGGGCTAGGTGGGTCAGGTGGGCTCCTAGCTCAGTTCTACTCCACATATTTTCATTCTAAGACCCAGACTGAAAGGGTAAGAGGTACCCTGTTGATGGAATTGTTGTTCAGCAATGTTCACTACCTCCCACTCACTCCCATGGGAAGGAACATCCTTTGTCCCATAGAAATTGGGTTTTTCCATGTGACTTCCCATTTGGAACAGGTCTGAGTTGGGGAAGGGAAGAGGCTATGCTTAAAACAAAAAGAGACATGGGACCTATATTTTAATTATGGAAGCAATTGCTTTGAGATGAATTTTCTTGTGAGTACTTAGTATCTATGATAAGTACCTATCTATTACCAAAAACCTGCTAAAGATTTTACCTAGTACCACACAGGATTCTGAATAAACTGGGTTGGGGAGGAAGGACAAGGATACTGGGAAGTAGTTTTCTGATTGTACCCTATGAGTTCTGCTTGTTCTATAATATATTTTTATGTGGGTGTATGTGTACATGTGTATATGAGAGACACAGAAACTGAAAGTAATTATTTATAATAAAATTTAGCAGGTAACATTTCATTGTATGTTTTATGTAAACTAAATCCATTATTATTTTATAAAGTAAAAAACATTATTTTAAATTATGCAGTTCAATAAGACCCCTGCATTTATCTCTTTCTTATTCCAACAAGAATAATACTAAAACATATGCTCTGAATCATTGTCATAATTTTTAAATGTGTAAAGGTTTTTAGTGAAAGAAAATGAGAGAAAATGGTAAGACAACTTTGGCAATCAAACAATCTTTAGTTTTATATTCTCATCCAACAGCAGAAAACATCTCAGTCCTCACCATGGATGATTGGCTTGCATCCTTCTTATCTCTCTCTAATGAGTAGTATTTGTAGAAACTAATTAGGCTTATGGGATGGAAAAATACCTTTCCCACCAGGACTAATTTTTAGGATTGCATACATCCTCAGGGGCCTCTGAGACATATGCGTTTTACCAAGTAAAGGTATTAAATGCACTAGATCACCTGGGAAGGAGAAAAAAAATCAGTTTGCTTCTATATTAGCTGAGGTTGTTCTAGCTGATTAAACCTATTGCTGCCATGCAGCAGTGGACAGGGCCTGAAAACAAGGGCACAGGGTCATTTGCTGAGGAACATCCAGAAGACATAGGAAATGGCCTTCACTGAGAAACCAGAGTGTGGCAGGGAGGCACTCAGATGACAGGGGGTGGAGGAAGATGAAATGAATAATGACAGGAAGAATGAATAAAAGAACCATATGCCTTACTCAACAATTTTCCTCAGACTGCCCTGCCAAAAAGGCCAAAATGAGGTACTTGCAATGTAAAGTATAAATCAGACTGTTCCTGAGAGATTGTAAGTAGAGTGTTAAAGTGATTTAGAGCAGCGGTCCCCAATCTTTTTGGAACCAAGGACCAGTGCTCCTATGAGAATCTAATGCCTGATGATCCAAGGTGGAGCTGAGGCAATGATGATAGCACTGGGGAGTGGCTGCAAATACAGATGAAGCTTCGCTTGCCTCTCACTTCCTGATGTGTGGCCCGGTTCCTAAAAGGCCATGGACTGGTACTGGTCTGTGGCCCGGGGGTTGGGGACCCCCAAGTTATTTAGAGTCCTCTGTGGCTAATCCTTTGGGAAGAAGCTATGGCTACATGATATATAAAGATAAAATTCACAAATGGTTAAAAAATGACAAATATAAATTTGAAATGTCACCACATCTATCTCTCTCTGATACATTCAGAGGCTGCTGTCACTTGAGCCAAAGCTGGAACAGGAAACATTTTGGAGACTGTGGCTGAGGAAAAGTCATTGATTCTCTGCTCAAAACAGTATCCTTTTTTTAGTGCCAACTTTCTCTCCAAAGCAAATGTCCTATTCACTTGCTCTTCAAGTCAAACCAGCTAAAGTCTATTATACACTACATTAACTTTAACCAAGTTAGTAAAACAAATGCCTCATATCAGTACTGTGTTCTGGCTAAGGTCATAAGGGGGAAAGAAATGAAAACTGCTACTAGAGAACGGGATTGCTTTCCTTAATTTGAGATGATCTACTTGAAAAGGTAGATGATTAGTTTTTGAAAGCTATAGCCATTAGTTCAGTCCTCAAATTGGTTGTAAATGTCTGTTCCTTGCTTTAGACTGACCTCCACATTTTTGACTTATGCCCTTTTTCACAGGGGGAAAAAATATTTTTTAAAGCATATGTACATGAACAAAGAAAAAGATGAACTTTAAACCCCACACGTGTGTCAGTGTCTTTATCTTCATATGGAAAATATATAGCATAGTTCATGTAATGGACAAAAAATAAAAAATCGACATGTACTAATTATTTTATAAGACCTTCTCAGTACTTTTAAACCTAAACTTTCTAGATAGATGTAAGAGACCTTTACAAAGATGATCCATAAAGAATGATTGCTTTTTTAATGAAATCTTAGTTGACTGCTCTGCATTTCTTCATGGGTTCTTATATCAAGGGAGTAAAGTCTGTCAGCTGTCACCCTCACAGTGCCACGGAGAGACTGTAAGTGCTCATGGTGTTAATGAGTAATTACTTAAGTGTCATTTTTAGGTTGAAAGAAATTTATTTGGTGAAAGCTGCAAAGCACCAGCCTAGATTCTTGGCTTATACCTGTGCCTAAAAATTCTTATAAGTCAGCCTTCCAGTCAGACCTCTTCAACCTTCTTCATGGAGTCTGAGAAATCACAACTGCAGACCCAGGTCTCTCCACTGGAAGCTCTCTGCATGGGTCAGTCAAATGACAACAAATATATTGGGCCTTCTCAAGAATGCCTGTTGCTGTCACTGGCATTCTTGCTCATGGATTGAAATGATATATCATGGCAACACAAGAGATTTCCCGGCTAGGAGACATTCTGAAGATATATATAGATATAGATAGATATAGCTATAGATACAAATATAGATAGATATAGATATTTTCCCCATAGGATATTGCCTGCAGAAGATTCTCTCTCTCTCTCTCTCTCTCTCTCTCTCTCTCTCTCTCTCTCTCTCTGTGTATGTGTGTATATATACACATGTATGTATACATATATGTATGTATATGTGTATATATATATGTGTATATATATACACATATACACACACACAAACACACACATACACAAACATCCACACAAGATCACACTATCTTTCATTAATGGTGTGTAATTTCTTCTGAAAAGTGATATCAAAAATTTTAGTGCCATTTAAAGAATCCAAAAATTGTACACAGAGTTATGAAAATTGGCCAATTATTAACAAAAATAAATAAGTACCTGAAACTTCTGGGCAAATTGTGTATCAGAAAAATAGATAATCTATGCCTAAGTTTGATCAATACATAAATGCTATTACTGGCAATACAGAAAAATATATTCAGAGTGGCATATTAACTGTCAGATATTTTTAAAAATAAAACCATCAAATTTGAAAATTTTATAAATAGCTTTTAAAAAATAGGTAAATAGCCTAAACCAAGACCCTACTTAAATCTGGAAACCAGTGGGCCAAGGGCCCAGGTAGAATATCTGATAGGATTTCCACCACATAAATCTAAAGATTCTGAGAAAGGAAGAATAAGAGGCCAGGTAAGCAACAGACATAAACATCAAAGTGGCTTTCCTGATTTTATGTGTAACATTCAAGCATCTTCTCAATCACAGGTAGGTAACCTATTGGAGTAGAAAAGGATAAGTGACCAGCAACCAAGGTAGCTCTACCAACAGAAGAAGGTGTCTAGAACATCCACTATAAAGGAAGTCCCTAAATTTCAAGAAAGTTTTATTTGACAGTTTGGGTATATCTTAGAAGACACACATGTAAGTGTACGTCTTGCTTGAAGGTTTGGGGAGTCCATATTTTAAACAATTAACCATATCAATAGAAAATGGAAAAGTAGAATGACAGCAGAGTATTTTTATGATCTACTTCTGTGATGGTAGAGTTGAGTCTCCCTTTTTTCTATGGCAAGATAGAAAGAGGCTTTCTGTGAACTGAATTGTGCCCCCTCAATTTATATGTTAAATTCCCTAACACCCTATGTGACCGTATTTGAAAATAGAGTCTTTAAGAGATAATTAAGGTTAAATAAGACCATAAGAGTGGGGCCATAATCTGATAGATCTGGTGGCTCGTAAGAGGAAGGAAGAGAGATCTCTCCTCATTACACCCTCTCCATTCTCCCGGAATGCACAAAAGAAAGTTTATGTGAGGACACAACAAGTAGTAGCCATCTGCAAGCCAAGATGATAGATCTCACCAAGAATCAAATTGGCCAGCACCTTAAATCTGGGACGTCAATTCTCCAGAACTGTTAAAAAATAAATTTCTGTCGTTTAAGCCACTCAGTGGTATTTTGTTATGCCAACCCAAGCAGACTAATTAATACAGGTTTTTTTCCTAGTCGGGTAACAGATAGTGATGGCAAGGCAGAGGAATGTCTAAGCCACAATGGAAGGAGGGAGAAGTGAATAAGGCTATGCCTCAGAAGTAGAACTTCTGAGGACCTGGGCAGGGAATACTACTGAAAGGGAATATCACCATGCCAACTGGAACAGTTCACAGTCAGTGCCTATGTCAAACTAGAAAGAAAAGAGAAAAGCTCTTCCTCCTCTTGATCTCTTACTTCTCTAATTAAAATCATCTTCCTGCTCAGTGACCCTTCGTTTTTTCTATATGACCTTTCAATCCTTACTTCTTCTTCTTCTCCTTTTTATTCCTTCTTTTTCACCTGTTTCCATCATTCTTTCTATTATTTCTTCCACTTATTCCATATATGCCTCCCACAAATAGACATTTTATATTAAATTTAAACAATCATATAGTGACATGGGCCTTAGAGAATAACATGCCTAGAACAAATGTACCACTTTGGATATAAATTGTAGATGACTTACAGAGTAGAAGATAGAAGTAGGAAAAGTTTGTTTGATCATTCATTAATACTGGCCAAATCAACCCTAATTTACTCATTTAAACCAAGAAAAGTGAATTCGAAGCATACAAATCTAATGACCTTGCTGTAGTTAGAGTGCATTAGAGTATACTGTGTGGAAGTGTGAGTATGTGTGCCAAATCAGAAGTGGAAATAAAAGCTTGTGCATAGGTGGCACAACCAAAGCACATATTTCTCTTACCTAAGTACTGATGACACAAAAATTGTATCTATACATTTAGATGAATACTCAGGCAAATAAAGACTCTGATGAGGCAAATCAGTTTCCTATGCATAGCTAACATATTTGAGAACACAAATTTAGTGTTTATAGCTTGAAAAGAGGCACATATTGTGAGGCAATAGCATTTCAGTTTCCAATTTCTATAAAACAGAGAAATTATCAAGGTGTTTGCTTTGCAGAACACGTCTACCAGATGTGAAGCACATTAGCACTTTTTTTTTTTGGTTTGAAGCCTTCCAACACTATCTAGCATCTATCATCTCCGTAAGACAGCAACAGATCCCAAGTAATTATGCTAAAATTGTACACGCTGGCTATTCAGATGTGACTTGACAAATATGATATTGCTATATCTAACCTGACTTCTCTCCAGTTATCAAACGCAATGGCCTTAATGAAGATAGATGCATCTTACATTTGGTTTATTAATCATTTTTTTATCTTTTATACAGTTCTAAATAGGCAGAGCTGATATTAGTGAAACTCCTTTTACACCTTGCTATTGAGGTTTTTCTTCACTCACCAAGCACAAAGTCATTTCTGCAACTCTTGGATCTAGCCTAGAAGTTACCTCTCATGGCCACTGTAACCTTTAAATCCTTCTGCCCACAATACATATCTATTCAACTACTTAAGGCCAAAATGGTTAACCAAATTGGTAAAAGAGTTTTGGAAGGGTTATTATCTCATAAAGATTATAAGAAATATCAGTGCAGTAGGTAAAGTAGGATCTAAGTGGGTTTTATAAACATAGTTTGGTCTAATAATAATCATACGTTCATACAATATTATTAGAAGGCTAATGTCATAGGCTTTTAGGAAAATAATGCATGAGATCAAAGATGCTACTCCAGATAGAAGCTTGAATGTTATGCTTAACTGCTTAATACATCTCATAATAACAACCAAATGTGTCTTAGTCAATCTGAGCTGCTATAACAAGGATACCATAGATTAAGTGAATTAAATGACAAATATTTATTTTGCATAGTAATAGAGCCTGAGAAGTTCAAGATCAGGATGCCAGCCAGCATGGTGAGATGATGAGTTTCTGTGAGGGACCTCTTCCTAGTTTACACAATGCGGGGAGGGGAAGAAGAGAGAAAAAGAGAGAGACAGAGACAGACAGAGAGACAGAGAGACAAGTAAATTCTCTCATGCCTCTTCTTATAAAGGCACTAATTCTGCTCTTGATAGCTCTATTCTTGTGGCCTAATTATCTCCCAAAGCTCCACCTCCTAATACTACCACACTGGGCTTTAGAGTTTCAACATAGGAACTTTGGGGGAATACAAACATTCAATCTATGACAATATGTATGACAATGAAGCCGTACTTCAGAATTTACAAAGAACTTTCAAACACATATTCTCTCAACAATTTCTCACTCTGCAGAGATGGTATTACTGTCTCTAATTTTAAAGATTAAGAAAGGAAATTAAGGAGTTGAGTGACTGGTATGTATCTTGAAAGTACCAGAGAAGGATGCAGAGTTTTGTTGTCTGACCTCTGATTCAGTATCTTTCCACTTTCTCTCAACTTGGTCTACGTATGAACAAAACTGTGCATTAAGATGCACTACATTAAACTTTTATAAACTGTGTATTGATCATCTGAGGGGCTCCATGATAGACAGAAAGTAGTAATTTCTTACTCTAGTAACTATTTGCACTGAACTGAATGAGTCCTAGACACTTGACAGCACTTTGGCATCATGGAGGAACAAGTTCACAGTAATAGCTAATGTCATAGGCTTTTAGGCAGTGTTAGGTACAGTTATAATATTTTGCCTAACTTTATACACATTCTATGACTATTAATATTCATATTATTTTAAGTAACATTTCATTTTACTATTTATAGAGTAAACCTATTTTCTGAAAAACTGGAATCTGTCATTAAATTTCTTCTAATGGGAGAAATAAGAGGATCTATTGCTTTAAGAGTTATTAGAATATTGCATTGGCAAAATTGGAAGTGTTCTGTATTTAGAAAATAAAAACTTTGTTAAACTGTACATTTACGTGATACACAGGGCTAAATAATAGGCAAAAGATTTTACTGTATAATGATTATATTTCTAATTTTTAAATTGAAACTGAAATAAGAATCTCTGCATTGTGTCACCTGTGGAAGTGCTATAATCTTTAACAGATCCTTCATTTTATTTTGTCCCAATAAAAAGTATACCATTTTTACTTGTCAAAGTGTAGAAACATTACTATTATAGAAAGTCTAATGAGGTGTTCTACCTGCACAGGTATTCAAGGATATTATTATAATATATAAAATTGTGTTATAATAGATCATAAGTTTTAAAAAGAGAGATTCTAATTTAAATTATGTTCTAGTCTGTGCTGTTTCAATAAGTTAATACAGTTACTGAAACCTAAAAGAATAAATTACTAGTTGAAACATGCTGAGAAAAAAAATCCTCAATTACAGAAGACCCCTTTAGCAATATGAGTACTGTGCATGACGTGCAAGAAAAAAGCTGACATTTAAGACATATTGTGCTTAATATATGCATCTGTAGGCCTGAAGCTTGGTCATGTGTGTTTTTTATGGTTTACAGTTTCTGTAGTAACTAACCCACAGTTGGAAAACATGCTGACCAATTTGATAATGTTCTAATGGAAATTTTGTCAAGAATTTTCTCCAACATTTTCCGCTGAGATCAAATCACCATTGGACTTTCTTCCACACTGTTCTTCCATTTCATCCCTTAATATTTGTGCTTTTCATTGTATTTAATTAATCCTAGAGAGGGCCATATTTACTGCTGCCACCTGAGAGGGGAGGCATGAAGAGATAGGCTTTTGCAGTCATTCTTGGCTCAGAATCTTCCTTTCAACATTAGGAACATATGTACACTGTTGGCTGCCTAAGATCACACCCATCTGCTCAGACAGTGAGAAATCTGAGTGGATGCTGGTTGCTTCCCTGCCTTAGGGTTTAAGTGTCATAAAGTGATGGGTATATATGAACAAGCTGTAGGATCTTTGACCAAAATAGAAGCCCCAGCTCTTCCTTACATGCTGCTCTTCAATACTTGCCAAAATATCCTGGGAAAAGGAGCAAAATTATGCATGTTTTCAGCTGCCAGGAACAACAATGCTACAGGTGCCTTGGAAACTTAATTAAATCCTGAAGATGCCTTTAGGTGACAATAAACACCTCATGTGGAGACGAGAATTCAGGCCATAGATTTACTATGAACATTGTCATGCTAGAAGGGCACATCTTGCATGTGAGACTAGAAATTCCTGCATTTGTAGTTATCTACCCATAATGGAAAATTGCCGTAAGTCAGAAAGAGATGACATACCAACTTTTAAAGTAATAGAAAATGTGTACCCAATCCACTATACAATTAATAATACTGTATAATATACTTGAAAGTTGCTAAAAGAATAGATCTTAAATGTTCTCACTACAAAAAGAAATAGTAATTACGTGACATGCTGGGGTGTTAGCTAATCTATGGTGGTAATCATTTTGCGATATATAATATGTTAAATAAACACATATATCTTAAACTTATCACAATGTTGTATGTTAATTATATCTCAATACAGCTGGAAACTTTTTAAAAATTTTTTTAAAAGAAAAGAATAAATAATAATTAATTAAATTAAAAGAAAAAGGGAGCACTTGGCAGTTAAGTGTTATAAAGATGTCCATTAACTTTCTCCATTTATATTTGAAAACCCTAATAACCTTAACAAAACCACTTCCAGTATAATCATAAAGACTGAAACAGCTTACAGCATAAAGTAAAATATGGAGAAAGCTCTTCTTTTTCCTTTTTTTCCCCTCTTTTCTCTTCCTACATTAGTCTACTAATGCTGCCATACTGAAATACCACAGACTGTGTAGTTTAAACAGAAATATATTTCTCACAGTTCTGAGAGGCCGGACTTCCAAGGTCAAGGTGTCGGCAGGTTTGTTTTCTCCTGAAGCTTTCTCCTTGGTTTGTAGAAAGCCACCTTTCTCTGTGTCCTCACATGGCCTTTTTTCTATATATATGCATCCCTATGTCTCTTCTTCGTATAAGGTCACCAGTCCTACTGGACTAGGGCTCCAACTTTATGACTTCATTTAACCTTAATTATTTTCTTAAATATCCAATCCTCACATTCAGGCACATTGGAGGTTAGGGCTTCAACCTATGAATGTTGAGGAAGCACAGTTAAGTTCATAATATTCCCCTTCCTTTTCTGAACAATTCAATACGAAAGTCTTGTGTTTGGGCCAAGCAGAGCCCATGTGGGGTGAGGAGAGTGACAGGAAGGCAGCCACAGTGCAGGGTGTGATGAACAGAGAAGTGCAGGGTGTCAACGGTCAGGTAGGGGAAAAAGGACATCCATGTTGGTGGAAATGGAGAAGATGGCCCATCATGGATTTTGGTGCCTAAGCAAAGTAAAGCATTGCTCCAAACCAGCAGAGAGGTTGGCATAGGTGTCAGAGCGTAAGCAGAGTATGGAGAACATCCGTGCAGGAGGAGCGGCAGTATCCAGTAATGAATAGTGGAGCTCGTAGGATAAGAAGGACTATGCAGGAGCAGGGGGTGTCTTAAGTGGAATATCAGAGCCCTGGTGGAATTAGGAGGGACTGCTAGTGGCAACGTGGCACAGGTTGAATGTAAGTGGCATTTAGGAAGATTTTCATTTAGGAAGAAGATAAAGTCATGAATGAGATTGGTTACATAAAGGAGAATTCATCAAATAAGTAAAAAAGTTAAGAATAATGGGAGCCTATTCTCACTATCAGAGAAAGGAGTTACAAATATGGAAAAGGGAAAGCTAGAATAAACCTTGTGGTGTTGGACTGAATCGGAAGTTTCAATGTGAACTCATGGTTCTCAATATATAGAGAGAAATACAAATCGATACAAATGACTGTGTGTGTATATGTGTGCACACTTGCGTGTGTTTCTTATTTCTGTCTACTGAAGGAAACTGGAAGCAGTAATACACTAATAGCCATAAGCACAACCAGATATAACTTACTAAATTATATTTTCCTCTAAAAAGAAACAGATCTCCTTGGAGAAATGTTTCATTCCAGACCTGGGACAGTAAAAGTCAAGTTTGGATCTTCTCCTGTACCAGAAAGTAAGCATTAAAGAATGATAAAGACATGTCAAAAAGACAAAGTCAGCCTGAAGGAGCTGTCACTGGAAAAATCTTTGTCAATACAAGCATTAAACTAAATAATTAAAATATTTTAATTCATTGAATAGAAAACCCAAGTTCATTTAGATATAAGGAAATATATAATTTGAAAGTCTGATGAACAATGGGGTATTTATATAGACTCAAATTACCTTCTCACAAAATATTCATTAATTACAAAGGAAACAAGAGTAATTTATAGTGGAGAAGCTTGGAAGTTAGCACCTTAATATAGGGATCAATGTGATCATCAATAACAGGACATATTAAGGTCATGAACCACTGAAGGATGCAATGAGAACACAGAATCACTCCTGTGATAGTCCAAACATGCCTAATTTGAATCTACTCACAAGGAAATACCAGACAAACCAAATTGAGAAATACTTTTAAAAGCACAGCTTTTGCTTTTTAAAGGTGTCAAAATAATGAAAGTCAAGGAGAGAATGAGGAACAGTTCCAGATAAAAGGAGACTAAAAAGACATATAATTAAATTTGATGTGTGATTATGGACTGAATCTTTTTGCTATAATAAACATTTATAGGTAAAATTTGAATAAATCCTGAAAATTTGATATTAGTGATGTTTCAATCCTAATTTCTGATGATTACACTGTGGTCTGTAGGAAAATGTCTTTGCTGAAGGAAAAGCAGAGTAAAATATTCAGATTGGGCAACGGGTTGGCAGTTTAATGTCAAATGTACTGTGCTTATAATTTTTTTAAGTGTGAGGTTGTTTTAAAATTGAAGGAAACAAAAAGACAGGAAATATATGATCTACAGTTAAAGAAACCAGGCTAGTGATTGTATAGAAGGGCAAGCCAGGGATTTACTGAGAAAGGGCATGAAGTTTTAGGGGTGATGGAAATGTTCTATATCTTAGATGAAGTGGTGATTCCTGGGGTGTATATATTAGTCAAAACTTCCCAGACTGTATACATAAGATCTGTTCACCTTACTACATTATACCTTAATCAGTAATAAGCATAGAAAAAATGGGGAGAGTGAGTTCAGATAATTTATTAAACTGCCCAGTTTAGCAAAAGAGAAGACAAATCAGGCTTGGCTTGAGGGGAATCTAGAATTAAAAGAAATTTCCTTTTGTTTACTTTTCTTTAGTTTTATCTCTACATGCAGCTTTGGAACATGTGCTTATACCATACGGATTATCTGAGCATGTTAAAGGGAAATGATAATACAGAAAGTAAAGCAGAGAAAGAAGATCCAAGATAGAAAGGGGGCAGCTGCCAGAGCAGATTCCTGTAAGAGATGGGAGAACAGGATCTGGTCTGAAGTATACCTCATTATAGGACCAAATGAAAGTGACTTCAAGACATGGGGAGCTAGGTCACTGAAGATCCTCTCACTGGTTATCTCTATTATTCCTGCAAAATAACATTTGGGGTTATCTTTTGAATATGAAGTGCTTAAAATGGCTAAGGGGATTTTAAAAGGTGATGCAAGCTTGAATGGGAATAAGGGACCAAATCAGAATCTGACTAGACGTTCTAATTATGTAATAAGAACCTCTTGGCTTTGCCCACTAATCCAGACTTCAGCTAGGGGAAAAGATAATGTCCTTAATCTGATTATGCAGCTGCAATCATCTTAATTCCTTAAATCTATTTTACAAAATAGCAATTTGCTCAAATATACAGGTTCTGAAAGAAATAAAGCAATAGGCTTGAAAGAAATGCATCATATCCTGACCAGCAATCTGTTCAATGTTATGTGATTAATTTCTAAGTGCACAGGATGATGATATGCATTTTGTTCCCTTAGGCCAACAATGTAAGGAAGTGTAGGGGTTGTGAAAAGTTATTCCTAAAAGGACTAAGGGAGAAAAATTTGATAACTGTTTATAGACTTACTTGTATGTTTTTCTAGTTGGTAATAAATTCTGCTTTCAGAGATTTTGTTTTGTTTTGTTTTGGTAACAACTTTACCAGGAAGCTGTGTATTACATAGATTTTTATTGACAGTTTTACCATAATCAGTATTCAAAGTTCAGAACTACTTCTTAAATAGCAAATCAGAACGTCAACAGAGGAAATGAGATTTTTTCCAAGATAATATCAAAAATGTAACTGGGCAGCCCCAGCTTTTAGACCTTTTCTGTTTGTCATCTCTTGAGAGGGGATTGGTCCTCTCATTGCTCCACTGGAACTTTGTTGCATTCTACTGGATCTTCCACACAAGTAGATCTTGTCCTATAAGAGCTTATAGTATCAGTTAGATAGCTTAAGTATTCCATTTTGACCAAAATTCAGAATATCATATGCAACTAGCATAGATTTATGACAATTCTAAACAAAATGAGTGCTTCCTTTCTGAAACTAAGCTACAACAGTATTTCTCTTATTTGAGCAATATTTTCCAATTAAAAAAAAAACAGTGCATTCAATTTCATTATTGTTATGGGAATTATGTAATCAGAATAATAAGAAAGAAGTGCTTTGTTTCTGATGTGTATGCAAGCAGACTACTCAATATCGCCAGAAAAGATGTGTATTAAAGTTACATTAAGAGCTAATTTAAGTAATGGGAATTGAGTCCTTTCCTTTAGGTACAACTTTCTCCATAGGTACAATTTATGAAATCGTTCTACTTATGAGCTTTTTCCTTTCTGTTGCATGATTCAGTTGAGTTGGAGAACATCAGGCAATCACTTTTATATAGCCATCTTGGAAACCAAACATTCTTATTCTCACCTTTGAAAACACACAAAATTGAAAAAAAAAAAAACAGATTTTTTTTCAGTATCATTAGATCCAGAATCTCACGGTGATATTCATTCTACAACCCTCAAACCATATGTGGCTCACAGAATATTGCATGCTGCTTTCTGCTAAATCACATTATGGAGCCAGACAACTTCCTTTGGATTGTGATATAACAGTTGACCTGGAAAATGAGAGATTTAAAACAGTCATCTCAACAGACACAGATGGACTCATATCGAGGAGAGTGGGAGGAATTCATGAAGCCAGCTGTCTAGAAATGAATGACAGACTCTCCTTGATTGATCTCTCCCTCAATCTAAAATACAGCTCCTCAGATCATAACCTTTATTTAGCTGTTTTGGTAAGCTTGCTTTTAAATTATATCATGTAAAACTGTAATTGTACATTACAATAATTAGGCTAAGTTCTTCAGTGGCCTCTCAGGGCTCTCGATAGTAGAGGGGGAAAAGTGACCTTCAGATAGTTAGGAGAGGTAATATGTAATAATAAGCAGAGCACAAGATTTAAAGACAGACAAGGGTTCTAGTTTCAATCTTGCCCCTTAAAAATTCTGTAACCTCAGTTTACTCATTTGTTCTCTAAGACCAATATAAACTGTGTAGAGGCATTCCTAAGAATGAATCATGCAATGCATGCAAAATAACAGGCATGTCAGTGATACCCAATAACTGGCAGTCATTATTGATTTATAAGATGCCTGATCCATCTTATTATCATTTAGCACCTAGTGTGTGCCTTATCTACTCAATAAATAAAAGATTAAATTGGTGATTTTTAGTGAGTTCCTGTTAATCAACTAAAAAAGTGCTTTCATATAAAAAGCTCTTAATAGGTAAATTCATAAATTAAAAGTCTTAACCTAGTTCACATACCAGAAAACGGACAAAACTGAAACATTCCAAATAAGATGTTATTGATCTGATACTTTTCAGTGCAACTCAAATCTTACTTAAATGGGTAGAAAGTTATGGAAGATAGCCTTTTTTGATGTTTCACTGGCTTCTATTTTGTTTAAGAAGAGGAAAGGTGGAGTCATACCACTTTAGAGCTGGAAATAGGGCACAGAGATCTCTAACCAACCCCTTCAATTTACAGATAACTAAACTAAGGCCTGGGGAGGTAAAGAACTTGCACATGATCATAACAGCAGGGCCAAGATTAGAAAACAGGTCACAGAAATCTCAGTGCAGTTTTCTTTATTCTATATTACGTTGCATTAATCAAAACTAAGGTGTAGTGATATGCTTTGATGCTCTAAAAGAGAACTCTGTAATGAGTTCTTATGGAGCAAAAGACATTGAGAATTCACGTACTCAAGGCAAGAGAGAAATGGTACCTCATTCAGTCGACATTTTTATGGAAAATTATAAATTTGACATCCCCAGTTTTTAGCCCCTTGTGATAGCACCTATAAGTTATTCTAACATTAATAATAGGGTCTTATAAAATTATTGTTATTAGAAGCATGTTGATCTTTCCAAGGTAATGGTAAATGGTTCTTTTGAAAGAGATAGAGAAATGACTCTTCAAAATGAATTTTGCTCTCAAGGATTTGTCAGTTGTATGGAAACATTCAAACACATTCTTCTTCTTTAAAGGCAGAATAGCTTAGCTTTAGCACACTTACTGGGTGATCTTTGGAAGGAACTTAATTGATTTGTGCCTACATTTTCATCTCCATTAATATTATGATACTGATAGTAGTTATATATTTAGTATAAGAATTAGTTGAAATAATACATGTAAAGCACATAGAATGACAGCATAAAATAAAAATTTAAATACTAGATGCTACTATTATTGCTCTTATTATCATCATTACCACACTGTGAAAAACAGATAATATGCACATATAACAATATAAGAAACCATCTCCTTTTATTCTTATACTTCATGATTGTGACTCCCCTATCTCAAGTTCCTCTATTATCTGATTAAATGTTTCATCATTCTTTAGCATCTTAATCAACCTCTAAATTTCTTGCTTTCCACTCTTTTGGGACTTTAAAACTTCAAAAAAAAGTTACAGTTAATAAATATTCACACTTGTTTCAATGGACACTAATGCTCTTTGAAGTCCTCTTACTTTTCCAAATCAGCTGAGCTTCTCTTCATTTAAAAATCAAGATGAACATCAGAAACAAAAATTTTTTAGAGATCTGACTACAATCAGAAATAAATTTAATATAGGATGTTCCTAGATATCTATAAGATTATGATTTTACTTGCTTTAAATGATTAAATATAACTTCTTTGTTATAAGAAAAATAACAGAAAAAATCAGGAAGAGATTTTCTATCACCTTAGTTAAGGGCCTAGAGCCAAACTAAATATAAATATAAACTGAACCAAGTATAAATAGACCTCAGTAAATACTGTTGAATTAATGAATAAAATAAATCGAAGTGTCTTGGAAAATTTGTCAGTCAAATATTTTCAATTGTAACATTACTTCAGTTTAGGCGTTTTTCCTTTTTTCCTTATATGTCTTCATTGGCAAAATCTGAATGGATGAGTCTTGTTTCCTTGTCAAGATTTACAATGTGTGTACAACTCTTTGTCACCTCTAAGTGGACAATTATTGGGTATTCATCATCTACCTGCCTGTAGGTGATTACCATGGAGACTGTGCTAAAGAAAGTTCACGTTTCAATGTATTAATGACAGATTCAAAACACTGGAGACATAATTCATATCAGTTCTTTTCTTCTCCTGATAAAGTATATTTTCAAAAGTTAGATCATTCTACCAAAAAAAAAAAAAAATCAAGATCATGACTAAAATTACATCAAATATACATGGTGATGGAATATACATAATCCATCATTTTTCTACTAGACCTCTACACTCCAAAATTTTACTAACACTTCAAGTCTAGATAAAATGTTACTTCTTTTATAAACTTTCCTAGGTATCTCCAGTCTAAATCTCTGGGATCTCACAGCATAATATTTATGCTTTTCCTGACTAGGCAATGTAGGGTGGTCAAAAAAGAAGGATGTTAGAGACTGACACATCTGGATTAGAATCTTGCCTCTGACACTTACTTAAAATTTCTGAGGCTTCAGGCAAGTCACCTGAGTCTCAGTAAAGAAAATATATACCTTTCTGGTCTACTGTAAAGATTAGGGGTAGTATCTACTTCAAAATGTCTAGAAGATTGTTATACAAACACTTGAAAATCAAAATATTAGTTCTCGTATTACTGCACCCTCCAACTATAAGGGCCCTCCTTAATTTTGAATGGTGCAGAGATACTAGATTATACCATGTGTTCAAAATAGACATCCACTGAATTGAGATAATAAAGGGATACAGATGTGAGAAACTACTAGGACTCTCATTCCTTGGAAAATTACAAGGTTATTCTAGGCTAATCAAGAATTGCCTAGACCAGTCAAATGGAGAAGGAATCAGCTGTGGTACATCACTCTTAGTATCAGGCTGCTACTACCTCCATGGCCTCCTTGAGTTTTAATAGTAACAATTTAATGATTTATAGTACTAACCCAGAAACTTTTGTCCAACTTGGTGATCATATCTTTATAATACCCTGGAAATCACTGATCAAATTAAAAAAGAGTTGGTTCAGTACCAGAGCATGAGAAGTCTCAAGGTCAAACATTGTTTTTCAATTAAATAGCAGAAGAAAGAGATCATCCTACTGTTCCTATCAGACATCTCCCGCAATAGAAAAGAGTGTGGTGTTTAGGGAATCAAAAATAAAGGGAAACATAATCAGATTTGGATATGTGACTTCTTAATAAAGCTAAAGAAAGTTCACATTTCAATGTATTAATGATAGATTCAAAACACTGGAGACATAATTCATATCAGTTCTTTTCTTCTCCTGATAAAGTATATTTTCAAAAGTTAGATCATTCTACCAAAAAAAAAAAATCAAGATCATGACTAAAATTACATCAAATATACATGGTGATGGAATATACATAATCCATCATTTTTCTACTAGACCTCTACACTCCAAAATTTTACTAACACTTCAAGTCTAGATAAAATGTTACTTCTTTTATAAACTTTCCTAGGTATCTCCAGTCTAAATCTCTGGGATCTCACAGCATAATATTTATGCTTTTCCTGACTAGGCAATGTAGGGTGGTCAAAAAAGAAGGATGTTAGAGACTGACACATCTGGATTAGAATCTTGCCTCTGACACTTACTTAAAATTTTTGAGGCTTCAGGCAAGTCACCTGAGTCTCAGTAAAGAAAATATATACCTTTCTGGTCTACTGTAAAGATTAGGGGTAGTATCTACTTCAAAATGTCTAGAAGATTGTTATACAAACACTTGAAAATCAAAATATTAGTTCTCGTATTACTGCACCCTCCAACTATAAGGGCCCTCCTTAATTTTGAATGGTGCAGAGATACTAGATTATACCATGTGTTCAAAATAGACATCCACTGAATTGAGATAATAAAGGGATACAGATGTGAGAAACTACTAGGACTCTCATTCCTTGGAAAATTACAAGGTTATTCTAGGCTAATCAAGAATTGCCTAGACCAGTCAAATGGAGAAGGAATCAGCTGTGGTACATCACTCTTAGTATCAGGCTGCTACTACCTCCATGGCCTCCTTGAGTTTTAATAGTAACAATTTAATGATTTATAGTACTAACCCAGAAACTTTTGTCCAACTTGGTGATCATATCTTTATAATACCCTGGAAATCACTGATCAAATTAAAAAAGAGTTGGTTCAGTACCAGAGCATGAGAAGTCTCAAGGTCAAACATTGTTTTTCAATTAAATAGCAGAAGAAAGAGATCATCCTACTGTTCCTATCAGACATCTCCCGCAATAGAAAAGAGTGTGGTGTTTAGGGAATCAAAAATAAAGGGAAACATAATCAGATTTGGATATGTGACTTCTAAATAAAACTGATCTTTGAACCCACAGCTATGTCTTGATTCTCTAAATAATAACATGCTCTCTATTTATCATGGAGCTGAAATAGATATATTTAGTCTAAATAAGATAGAGCAAAACATCTATTATCTTTTTAAAGAGGTCAGTGTAAGGCATGAATTAAGTAAACAAAAAAAAAAAATCCTTCAACAATAAATTGTAAAAAAGTACATTTAAGGGTCTTGAATAATTAAATCAAAATAGGAAGAAAATTTTTTATTTGATAACATAGTGAGACATAAGGTCCTTTTGAAAGAGTGCTGTTGACACATAAGCCTTTACACTGACTCTGGATACTGCTCTCTGTTCCCAAACACTCAGCCTAGAAAAACTGCTGGCTGGTGTTCACCTGTGAAATTGAGTGTGCATCCAATTCAGCCTCCTTAGACAGAATAAAACACTGTGAATGATAAGAGAGTGATGTGAATTTGTAAGAAATACACGTATGCTGTTGGAGTCTAATAGAAATATCTTAACCACTGGCCTGAATCCAATCTGCACAGTAATTTAATAGACTATCAACCACAAATGCAATCCATAAGGCAAGTAAATGGGTACCAAATGCAATAGGTGATTTTCTTGGGATGTATTGGTAGAATCAAACTAATCTATGTGAAAAGGAAGCTGCCTGGCAATATCATATAGTCAAAATCTTAAATAAGTATGTGTAACCAATCATATCTTTATGATATATTGCTTTGAAAGAAATTTGATCAACACCATAGGACCTAACGAATCTGAAAGATTATTTTTGTCACCAAAAGTATCTGTTTTTTTAGCCTATTTTAGTTTATTAAATGTATAGTCATGCGTCGCATAAAATCCTTCCATCAATGATGGGTTGCATATATGATGGTGGTTCTATAACATTATAATGGAGCTAAAACTTTTCTATCACCTAGTGATGTCATAGCCATTGTGTATCATCTTTTATCTTTTATATTATATTTTTACTGTACCTTTTCTACATTTGATATATTTAGATACACAAATATCATTATGTTACAATTACCTATAGAACTCAGTACATTAACATGTTATACAGGTTTGTAGCCTAGGAGCAATAGGCTATATTATATAGCCTTGGTGTATAGTAAGCTACACCATCTAGGTTTGTGTAAGTGCACTCTATGACATTCACACACAACAAATTTTTTGATTAGGCAGTGCATGACTGTATAGGAATTCCATGGGAACTGAATTTGAAGCCAGTGTTTTCTAAGAAACTTGTAAGTATACATAGAACTTGTATCATTTAGACACCATTTTAAAATTCCACTTTGGGGAATTATTTTCAGAGTCACTTAAGGAACCCTAAAAGAAAATTAATCCCCTGACTGTATAATCATAATTCAGAGAAGATGAATTCAGAAGATTGTGATTAGTTCTATTATAGCTCTACAAAATATAAATATTTTGATTAAGTATAAAAATATTTTATGAGAAAAAATATAGAGAAAAATTTGTAGAAAGAAGCCATAATTTTTCTCTTCAGGGAGAGACTTCAAGACCACAATGAACTGTGTTATCTAGATGGTCTAGAATGTCCCTTCTAGCTGAGGATGAGATTCTTTTGCATCACATATGCATTATGTCATATATGTAGTATATGACAAAAAAATTTTGCCTGCCAGATACACAGCGTAAATGTAGTCTCTGCCAACCATATGACATTATCTATATAAATCTTCACTGTTATTCTTTTCTTCCATGGATGCTCCATTAAAAATTAAATAAGTAGATACATACATACATATAAAATAAAATAAAACAACCAAGAGACATTGTTTATACAAGAAAATTAATCTTACCATTAAAGATTAGATTGTTGATGGGACAGGAAAAAAAAAAAGAAAACTTGAAAAATCCAACACCATGTTTTATTAATATTCGAGCAACAGTCAGGAATTTATAACTTATCATGTGACAGTGACCTAAATATTGACATGCAGAGGTTAATAAAAGGGACAACAGTGTCTAACCTCACAGAGTTTGTTATATAGAAGACAAATTTTACACTAAGCTACATATATAAATGTACAATTAAATATTCAGATAAGGTCTATAATGAAAAAGTAAAGTACTTAAATAGAGAAGAAAGAAAGATCTAATTTAGATTAGAGAAAGAAACATTTAATCTGAGTTCTGCAAAAATACTCGGATTTACCAGATGGATGTTACTTCAGGCAGAGAAACCAATGTGTAGAAAGGTCTGTGATGTGGGAAAGATCTTGATATTTTCAGGGGACTGAAAAGTAGGCAGTGTGTCCAGCGCGTCATTAGCAATGGAGTAAGAGAGGTTAGTCTGGAGAAATTGGTGCTAGCCAGATCACACAGGGCTTGGTAGGATATGTCAATGATTTAGGCTCCTTTGTCCTAAATACAATGAGAAACCACTGACGGGTTTGAAGCAAGGGAACGACATGGCCAAACTTCTAATTCATAAAAAATTCACTCCGGAACTGGGAGTAGGAGGGATGGATTATAGGGAATCAAGAGTGGTTATGACACTATAGAACCTCTGACATAATGTAAGTAGGATGTAGATAATGATAGTGGAAGTGGAAAGAAGCAAACAACTTGGAAATACATCTTATGTGATATTCAAGTGTAACTTTAATGTCAGGAAATAAACATTAATTGCTTCTTCTTGACTCAAATTAAAACTTTGGCAATTACTTTGCAAAAAAATATTCTAAAAGAAACACTTTATAATTATAATAATAGTTTACAGAAAACAGAATAGGGCAGTTGAGTTTATAAAACTAATCACATGTTTACCTACTAGGAGAGCTCTCTAACCCCTGGAACACCATCCGAGGCACACAGATTCAAGTCAAAGGTTTCTGTTGTGATTAGTGTCCCACTAGTTGGGATGAAGTTCAGAATTTCCCAACTCATAGTGAATGTACTTTTTAATGTGGTTACTATAATCTGAAGGCTTATGGGAATAGCATCAAAGAGAATATGCTTAGTCGGATGAAAGGTAAAACAAAACAAATTATTTACTCATAAGTAAATATATAAAAATATGTCAAAGAAAATTATTAAACAGGATATCTAATGTATTCTAAGTACTTGTCCTAGAATGTGACTAGGGATTTGGATATCGAAAACAGTTATATGCACATGCTTATATCAATAAAAGTTAAAAAGATTTGAGCGATGTTAAACACAGTCCTTGGAGGCAAGCTAATTAGTAAACGAGAGAGTCTTAAAACTCTCATGTGCCATTTTTGAACTGAAGAAGACATCTACTAATGAAGTCCCCTGTGTGCTAAAAGTCTAGATCTGGCAATATGTGTATTTCTGTAGCTGAATTTTAACTATGTCAATGCATTAAAAGCAATATGAAAGGATATTCTATAAAGAAAAAAAAGAAGGGTAAAAATGTTCACAGAACCATAAGCTAAAAGCATTTCATTTTAAATTTCTTGGTTATATTTAATGCATATTTAAAAAATCAGATGCAACCGAAGTACCCAATAAACAGAGAGGGGCAGGGAGGAAGGTATAATAAAGAGTTGAATAGATAATTGAGGGGGAAAATGACTAATTAAATCCAATGCTCTGATTCATTTATGTATTACAAAAATAAAAGAGGTAAATTTGGCTCTTCTAAGAATTTTCGTAGACTAATACATCAGTCTTTATGACCAAGCATACTATTATTTCAAATAGATTGTTTTAAAGAAGCATAATCAGAGCAGATATTTAATTAGGAAATCTGTATAGACCATCCAATTGTCTTAATTTTGATGAGAGAAAAAGGATTGTCTCAGCAGCTGGCTAACACTTAGTATTTATTTACCAAACCATAATTTATTATACTTCAAAGAAAAATCACTTGCTATAGAGTTGTGTTTTCTAATAAGCATCCCGTTATGACATGTCACTGAATGTTTTCTCTCTTTCAGCAAGAGAGGCTAGAGAAATTGAGGTTTCAGGGTCTAGAAAACCTTGCAAACAGTATTGGCCTGGCCTTTAGAACACACGGGAGCATATCCAGGAGAGAAAGCTGAACATACAGACAGCAAGCTTTCTTCCTTCCCTGAGGACACAGGAAGATCCAATACCTATACCTCTAACATTTAAAAAATAAAAATAGATAAACACAGCAGAGACATATAATTTTTAAAGTTTTCATCAATACTGAACAAACTCAGTAAACTAGACCAGCACGCACATTACATCTCATTGCACTCACATCCTATCTCAGTCTCAGGAGGATTTTGATGACCCTCTTTCAAGCTAATTCAGACTGCTTAAGCAAAACATTACCATCCTCTCTTTTTTTATATTTATCTTTGTAAAGACACAGAAGAGAAAGGAGGAAGGAGGAAAGGAGGGAAAAAGGTAGGAAGGGAGCAACAATAAAACTCTTATAGCCTACTGGAGATCATCACATATCTTTGGTAAGGAAAATGATTCAGAGCTGCTGAAGAAGGAGCAAGCTGAGAAAGAGCAGTGAGTGATGGTCAATCAAACCAGTGTCTGAGAATATGGCAGGCATTAGATATGTTTGCCCGGAATTCAGTATATATGTATATTACGTCTTCATCTTGCTTCTGTTCTTACCTCTTTTGCCTTTCCCACAGATGACAATATCTTTACACATCTATTTTTACTTCTAGTGTAAGCTTTCTGTAGAATGACAGTGACCATTGGCATTTAACATTTGGTTGTTTTTTTCGTTTGGGATTTCAATATCCCTAATCTTATTTATCAGTAGACAGGTAGTATGATTCAGGAAAAACAAAAAGTCCTTTCTATCTTCTAATAACTAATATTTTCCTGAATAGTTGTATCTTAGGCCTATCTGAACATCAGCAAGTAAAGAGTGCTCTAGGTTATGTTCTCTTTTTAAAAAAATGAAAATATTCCTAGGACCTAAAACTGTGCTATCCATCATTAACACATCAAGGTAAGTAGTTAAACTAGACTGTTACCTCCTAACACTCTGCCTATGCCATTTAAAATCAAGGGACTAGAGGTTTCATGAAGGGATCCAGAGGGGTCATCTATAAGCTAGTGAGACAAACTGGGGATGTTATGGTGACTTCAGTAAGCAAGAATCCTATGGCATGAGACCACATGACACTGGAGGCAGGAAATGATAGAGGTGCAAAATGATAAACTTTATATGCTTTGCAATTTTGCTTCCAACTGGCCCTAGGTCCCACTGTATTTATTATTTAAACCTTCCTTTAAATTTTCTTGTTCTTTCCCATCATGACAAGTACTTCTTAAGGCCATATGTTGATTCTATCTGCATTTCTCTGATATTTTATCAGTGCTTAGATAGTTGTTTAATTGGGATAAAGTATAAATATTGATAAAAAAAATAATAGAATTATTATGCATAAAAAAGTTTCAAATAAAACCATTTTTTAGAAACGGTAGAATGAAGAAAAATATCATTTAATGGTTCACTGAGGGAGGATAAAGGAAAGGAACAGAAAGAATTACATAAGAGACAAAGGAAGTAGCTGATGGGGTTGTATTAATCAAAAGTAAAATAGTAAAAACAGTAATGAGTTGTTCTTGAATGAGAAATGCTTATTATAACAAGGGTGTGAGTTAAAGCAGTCAAAAGATAGATACTAATACAGAGACAAAGAGCAGGAAAATGTAGACATCAAGGGGCAAATATATTAGAGACGGAAAGAAAATATCATGTATCTGTTGTCTTTAGTAAGAAAAGGCCTTAGGATGTTCTTGAGGAAAGATGATAAGTAGAAAAATAGATGATGTGAATAGAGACAGCAGCATTTACATGTGTCTTTAATCACCTCCTTTCAAGAAAATATTTTTGAGTTTGTTTTGCACAATTGCAGGTTTTATATTTTTTTGTTTGCAATTGTTTTTTCTCATTTCTCTGTGTCAGTTGAAACAGTCAGATTCAGAGGTAAAACTTATTTTTCTTAAAGGCCCAGCCCTATCTTACTTTGAGGAAAATAAGAAAAATCTCATTTTATTTGAAATAGAGTTGATTCTAATGAGAAAAGAAACATGCAATTTAAGTATGTTTTGTTCTAGATGATAATATACTGCAGTAGATAAATAAAATATGAAGAAAAAAGTATATTAGAAAAGGTATAAAGAATGTAGTCAGCAACTGTTATGGGCACATTGCCCCAGAGTGAGGAATCTGCTACTCAAATTTCATGTCTCCACAAGCCAACATTACTGTATTACTCTATGACACAATTCTAAATGTATCCTGTTTTCACATATTACTTCTCTAGCTCAACTCTCTTATATACTACATTTTTCTTAATGATTCTTGATCTTTCCATCTTCATTCTTCAAAAGGTATGCTGATTTTTCTCATCTCCTTTTCATTTATTTAGCTTTCTCTTATCTTTCTAGATATATATATAATTTTTTTTTTTCTTGAGAAGCATTCTATTCACAATAGTATGCCTCTGGAGCCTAGAGAGAGGAGGCTGCATCTCTGGGTTTTTTCTTTCTTTCTTTCTTTCTTCTTCTTTTTTTTTTTTCTTTTTGCTTTCTGAGTGAAGTTTAATTGACTTCTTGTTTTGTTTTAAGCTTTTAAATGTCCAGAAAGCTTAAACTGATTCTCTTTACATATGTTAAGAAGGAAATTAGAAATCCTATTAAAGGCAGAATGCTAAGATATTTCATCAGTTACTTGAGCCTCTCTTAGCATCATTTTTTCACGTGTTTATAAGTTGTTTCGGAAGTTTGAAATTTGTATTAATGTGATAAAGGTAAAAAATCATCAAATTGTAAGAATATATAGTCATTTACTTTCATCCTAAGGTACTACTTTCCTTTGATCATTTGTGTGCACTTCAGCCAGGAAGCTATCATCGTGCTGAATGAGCTATAATAGGTTTGGAAAGGAGATAAAGAATTTCAGAAGATGATTAAATGAATTGGAGTAAAAAATACATAGAAGTATGAAAAGAGATTTTTAGTGGTAGCTGAAAGATTGAGAAGGTAGAAACAGTATAGGAGGAGCTGGGCTAAATAAGGAAGGCACTGGGAGAGAAAGATCCAGTGAGTTTGGGATTTTATTTGTAAGAAAAAGAGAAAAGAAGCAAAGAGAGAATTTGAGATTTGGGCAGCTGCAATGGAAAATGAGACTTTAACAAAAAAGAGATATTTAGTTATCCTGCATGATGTGCAATTTATTGCCTTCCTCTGAAACCCTCTGAATTTCCCCAATATATGGTATTTCTCTTCACCTTTTTTTTAATGCTACAACATGCTGTGATTGTTCTTAAAACTGAGGGAAAAAATATTTAATTTTATGCAAGTAGCCTTTTCATTAGGAAAGTCAGGTGGCTGAATTTGGGGGACAGGCCAAAGGAGATACAGCCATGGTGGGATTACTCCTATTGTACCATGTCAAGGTGAGAGGCAAATTGTAATAATTACTCTGAGAATGAGAGAGTGTCTGATTTATAACTAGATATATAAAATGGAATAGAAAGCCTTTTAACTATGTGAGATTGCTGGAGTATAAAATCTAAGAAACTCCTTCATGAGGCTGCAGGATAAAAATTAGTGTTTAAGTCACATCTATAGATACGTAATTTGTTGAAACAACCGAGTCTTGAATAAAAAGAAGAGGTTTGTGGCAGGTACAACTGAGTACTTTTAGGGCCTTTTCCTGGCCTTACAGGCTAAGATCTGATTCACTGGTGCTTGCAGATCTCAGAGGATAGAAAATCCTTTCCTTAAGGAACTAAGGAAGTTTTCAGAAATTACATTTCAGAGCCGCTACTGAAATACTACAACAGTGGCAGGTCTCAGAAACTTAGAATCGACAGAGATTTAGAGGGATATTATAGGTTTTGCACTTTAAAGTGTTTTAGGGTTTAAAGCTGCAGACTTCCATTTCTATGTCTGAATGCCTAGTAGCCCTAAAAAAAAAAAAATGCAAAGCAAGACAGGGAATGGCATCAATTTATAAAAATGTGTCAGAGAAAAGGGAGAAGTTTTCTGTATGTGATGAGACGCAAGGGTTTTTGATAATAGATCACATAATTGTGATCGAGCACAGTTTGGAGAAGTGAAATGGCTGGGTCCAGTCAGTGCAAAAAAAAAAAAAGTAAAAGGAAATGTTTCAGAAAAAAGCAGACTTTTTTCAGAATCCCAAGAGGGTACCTGCAGTATTAATATTAATGAATTTAATTAAAGACGAAGCAAAGATTACTGTGGCAGTCCTCTGGGATAGGGCCAAATAGTGGACTTTAGGCTACATATTCCAGGATAGCCATGGGGGTCCAGAAAAATCTAATGTAGGGAAGTAAGCACATACAAGGAAGGAAGTCTTAAATATGTAGGTCCTTGTAGACATGGATGGAAACATTTCTCCACTTTTTATCAAGAGATCCTCATAACTAATCTGGGGGTAATTTTTTATGAATTATATCTTCAAATTTGCCTTCTGTTCATGAGAGTTGGTCAACCATGGCATCTCTCTGGCCATTTAGCACTAATCTCCTAATATGAATCAGAACCCCAAAGTGGGGACAGATATTCTGATAGACTTATTTCAGCTAAGGACTTTGGGATATAGCAACACTCTGTGTTTATTTTAGTTATGGTTAAGTCAAACATTTGTTGACAGATTATATTTAAGAAGAAAAATGTAATCCTCCTTTCTGATTGAATAGAAAACACTTCGATGAACAGTCAGCTTGAATCAGAAATAACAAGAACAAAAGCAAGAGTAAAAGAAAGGTATGACATTCAACTCAGTGGAAGGAGAAGACAAAACATTGAGATTTGGATGGAAAGAGACACTGGTACCAAACTATACATTATAGCCTTTTTGATAAAGGGTAAATTACAACACAGTCAAAAACTTAATTAAAATCTCTTATATCCTTTCCCTAACCCTGACATCTGATGAGATCCCTTTCGTTTCTTACTGAGCTGTTCAGCTACAGGCCTTTTGCCAAGCTGGGTTGAACTGTAGTAAACAGAGACAGGAAAGTAGCAGATGTCACTAAGTTGAGCTATACTAGAAAGCATGTGGCAGTAACTGCAGAATACATCTGGGAATAGGCAGAAAAGAGTAATTAGAGAAGGTTTCTAGAGGAGGCAGTTATATGTTGAGGAGATTCATCATGAGTTGACTGAGAGAAGGATGATATTGCATTTTCATTTTATTTTTGCTTGGGAGACAGAAATAAAATCATGGTAGAATAAGACCATTTTTTTGGTTTCCATGAAGAAATTGGTAGAGAGGTATGACTCCTCATCTTTCAAATCTCAGCTTTTTTCAGAGACTTTTCCTGTCTGTTTTGTATAAAATAGCCACACACACCACATCTTTTCTCAGTAACTCTCAGTTATATCATTGTTTATTAACTTCACAGTATTTGTTATAATATTCTGTAATAAATCTTATTTAGGTATTTACTTATTTATTATCTGTCTCTCTCATTAGGACTTAAGTTTCACAAAATCAGAATCTCTTTCTGTATTGTTCACACTATTCACAGACCTACTACATTCTTGCTCCAAAGTAGATAGCCAATAAATATTTCATAAATGAATGAATGACTAAAAGATTGACTAAATAAATGATAAATGAATGAATGAATAAACAAGTTTTTTGGAAAATGTTGCTCTGTTATATATAGAAAGCCTTGCTTTGCTCTAATTACATTAGTATAAAGGTAATAGGATAAAGATTTCTTTAAAAGCATGACGTAAAAATACTCACACTCCTTCCATTTTGAAGAATAACTCTCCATGTTTTGACAGAGGAATATGACAAAATCAAAAACCTCTATACTGACAAGATTGAGGATAATATACTACTGTCATTTTACTGAAAGGACAAATATGTACCCTTTATTCATATTTGATTTTTTTATGAAAAACATAATTTCCTTGCACATTTTAGCAGTTTGTGGCTCAGAAAATTTTCATTCCTTCATACACAGTACATAAAAGCAGTCCTCAGAATTAGCTTTAACCTATTGACTCTATATCAGTAAAGCATGCAACTTTGTTGGCCATAAAGTCATGTAGTTAATTGATACTTTAATCATTTTAATTGAGTTATCACCACACGATTCATGTAATGAAGTAGAAAATTCTACTCTAATCAACACTTCTTTACAGAGCCACATCTAAACTGAAAATTGAATACACATTGTTGTCCTTTTACTTCTTATTTGTTAATTGAATTCCATAATTAAATTAGGCAACCTAGCATCAAGAACTTAAGTCTGTCTTTAAGATACATCCCCATTCCCTAGGATTCCCCAAGACAGGTGTCAGATGTATTTTCAGCCATTTCTCAGCTGATCTCTGACTACTCGCCTTCAAATTTTTGATAAGCAAAGATATACACAGTGATGATATGACTTTCAAGCTTTTCATGATGAATATATTTTCTAGTTTTTTTTTAACTTAGCCATTTTCTCAATTTCAGTGTTAGTAACCTAAGTGAACTCATCATTAAAACTGTTCAGGATGATTGAAATACTATACTAACTAGCTTTCCTATTTTAAATTCAGAAGTCCTCAAACTCTGAATTAGATTCTCTGGAGCAAAGGTCTCAAGACATTTTGGATCATTCACCTAGCAGTAAAAACATTTTTCATGTACACTAACAACATATGTTCACTTATTTATTTACTTACTTATGTATTCATTTATTTATTTATAAACTATATGCCTACTTTATTTTACTAATGTATAATATACCTTTTTAAATATACAAAAAGAAATTTAAAAGGTGAAATAGACATAAATAGAAGTTTTAATACTTTCAAAGCCCAGTGAATCACATCCTTCTTTCCTAGGATGGTGATTAGATAACTTTCAAAAGTATATAAATCCCTATATTTTATATGTGCATATATAGCACTCAAGTCATCTATGACTTCTTAGGTTAAGAGCCACTGGAGACATCACATACACTGCCCCCAGATTGATTTACTTAATCACAGATCTTATCCTGACACTCTTCCTCCCCCCAAGTCTGTGACAGTTTAAAAGATTACATCCTGTCTTCTTTGGTTAGTGAACACAGTTTTACAAAATCGGAGGCCAAATTTAGCAACTTTAATCTGACAGACCTGCTGACTACACAGAAAACACCCTTTTTTTTCTGTAGCACACTATACATGCCACAATTTTGTGTCATTTTCTACTCCTCTATAAAGAGAACTACAATTCATATTTAAGTGATAATTCTAGTAAGAGCTACCATTTATTAAACACTTTGAGTTACACATTTTCATTATCTTATTCAATCCTCACAACACTATAAGATAAATATTATTATACCCAGTTTATAGAAAGTAAACTGTGAGTCAGAAAGTTATTGTATTTTATCAAAGATCACACAGTTGAATTGAAAGCCAAGTCTTAATAACTCAAAACTTGAACATGCTACCACCACAATGAATTTCTGATATACCTCAAGTGCAGTCACAGAGGTAAAGTTTGTCATGATGCCGCAGCCTCCATACCATTCCTCTCCAGGCAGCATAAAAAGTTATCTGCCCCATGTTTTTTTTTTTTTTAACAGTTTGTTCATTCGTCTAAGTATTTCCAATCCTCATTTAAGTACTTCGTGTATGTGCGTGTGTGCGTGCGTGTGTGTGTGTGTGTGTGTGTGTGTGTGTCTTCTTTCTTAGCTTATCAGTGTGTGCGTGTGTGCGTGCGTGTGTGTGTGTGTGTCTTCTTTCTTAGCTTATCGTAAGCTACTTGAAAGTTAGAAGTATTTTAATTGTTATTTCTGTCTCTTCTATCTGGTATTTAATAAATGTCTATGGACACTTTGATAGTGATATAAAACATTATTTGATTATAAATTGATTCATAATTTAATTTTAAACAAGGGCCAGTGCCCTGATTTCCATATCTCTATATCCAAATTCTTGTGACCAAGGTAAACAGATGTTATCAATACTTAGAACCATCTCTCATCTAAAACTAGTGACAGAGAGTAGACAAAATATTTTTAGAAAAAAATTTTAAATGAAAATTTTCTCAAACTCAAGGACAAAAACAGAGCTGACACATCTAATGCTTACAATTCTTAAAAAATACAATCTCCTACTTTTAAAAAAAATACCTTAAATGCTTTGTAAAGACTATAGAAACAATACCGTAGATCATAAGAGGTTATGTAATAGCCTTACATTTTAAGAGAAGATATAAAAACAGACAAATCCAAATTGAGTGGTAGTCTACAAAACAACTATACTAAACCTTTGAAACATCAATGTTTGAAATACATAAAAGGGTAGTGAACTGTTCTAAATTCAAAGAAACAAGAAAGATGTAAATAAATGTAATATATGGGAAAAGGGAGCTCCATAATTTTTTTAGAAAAAAAATCCCTAAATTTCCTTAGGGAATTTTATTTAGGAGAACCTCTGCTCTTGTATGAAATACATACTGAAATATGTTTGTTAGTTAATGAGTTACCTGACTTCTGAGACCAATTTTAAAATGGTTCTAAAACAAGAAGAAAACAAAAGAATGAAAAAT
>NW_006494612.1:12503968-12514767 GCF_000325575.1 Pteropus alecto | reverse complement strand
GAAGGAAGGAAGGGAGGGAGGGAAGGAAGGAAGGAAAGGTTGGGAGGGAGGAAGGAAAAAGAGATTAATAAGAGGAGAAGAAATGTTTAGCAAATATGGCAAGATGTTAGCAACTGGTAAATTAAGGTGAAGTGTACATGAGTTGAAATTAAGGTGAAATTAAGGTGAAGTGTACATGAGTTGTCATTGTACTGTTATTACAACTTTTGTATAGGTAAAGACTTTTCAAATCAAACCTCAAGGAACAAAAGGGAGCATGCTATTAGTCATCTATATCAACAACAGGAGAGACAGTATTTATATGTGTGCATTACTCAGTTTAGAACATAACGGCCTTCCAGTGGTCTCTCCATGGTAAATTAGCAGCAAAATATGCAAGATACTGAATAAATTCATCTTATGAACAGGGTTTTTAGTATTTAAGATTTAAACCTTGAAATGGTCTGCCAAAACCAAACCTTTCTGACTTGGCATTGTTAATATTCAATTCAACTTTCCAATGATAATTATATGTTATGATGCTTTTCGTACCCATTCACAGTGTCCAACAATGAAACAATATTTTCGTTGAAGACTATGATGTTCATGTAATTTTTATGTCATATAGACATGATCTAATTTTTTATAGCTCTCGAAAGATTTAGTTGTTTGAAATACATTAATTAAATGGGAATTGGAACAAATCAATTTTACACACGATTCGAGTGTAATCCAGCCGATCAGGGAAACTATTACTGCCTTTTTATTTATTTAATTATTACTATTACTATTTAGACTAGTACTATCATGTTAATTTTTTAGGTTTTGCAAAGCTCCAAAATTTATGCTTAACATTTTCAAGTTGGTCCATGCTAATTTTTTTTTATCATAGTATCAAAAGTTAATAATACTTCAGTGAACTTTGCAGAGTCCTAGAATATTCTTGGCCATGGTTACTTTAAACAACAAATATCAGCCTAAGAAATATAGAATTTTCATTTAAATGAAGTATGCTGGTATATGATTTATATGATTTTGTAAGAAGACTAACAGAATTAAGCTCCACATTAGCTGGATTATACCCTGGAGTCAAACTGATAAAGAAATTGAGCAATCTATACTGATCAAAAGAGACTGATATTAATATCAGTGTATAATAATGGGGCAGATAGTTTTGATGCAGCACATAGTTGCTATATCTTTGATAGTAAAGCTTCCTTAGGAGTTAATAATCTACTGACATATCATTAACATCAGTCTATTTTATAGAGTTAAAATTGTCCTTTTATTTCATCTTGTTAAAATTCTGATTCAGTACAAATAGACTCTGAATTGCTATACCAGAGAAAACAGAAAAACGATAGCTTTCAAATAATCTAAACCAAACATTTCAAATAAGAGAAAAATTGTACTAACAGGTAAGTAGCCAATAACACTGCCGTCACTGCTTGAGGCAAAATTAAAATTCAGTTTAGACTTGTCCCACAGCTTGTCAGCTAACAATATAAAGTGTGCTTATGGATAAATTTAGCTACATGCTTTACTGTATGATTTTCACAATTATTTTCATAGAAATATGCCATGAGAATCTTTCTTTCAATGATTTTCTAATGATAAAATATTTGTAGAACACTGCAAACTATATCAGTTGAAACCCCATTTCATAAGTGACGAAAGTATGAAATGTTAAAGATAATCTATATACATTTTGGCAGGATAAATAGAAGGGTTAAGTCCTATTTGGCTGTACAAAGTGTCTGAATCACAAACATCCTAAATATTATTTTATTATATATACCTTGTAACAAAGCAACTATTCTACTAAGATTACCAGTTAAATTTCTTTCATTTCTAATGAATTCACTTTGAGTTATTACTCATAAAGAAAAGACTTAAACTTGGGAACAATGGGAAATGCATTTTGCAAAGTGTAGTTTTCTTAGAGATTAATTAAAAGAAGAGGTTAAAAACATAAGTTTTTTTTTTTTTTTTTTCATTGCTATACCTACCTGCAACAATTCAGGACAGACAATCATACAAAGGTGTATTTAAACAGTGCACATGACAAGGGAAAGTACAACTATTTATTTGCCTTTCAGAAGTTTGGAAAATTAATGTTCTTAGGAGAGATTGGATGATACCCTGAAAATATACCAAAGAAGCAGGATTTGAAGAATTAATTTCAGTAATAATGTGGCAATTGTGGTAATCAGGAGGAACTGATATTAATTTCGATGTATACTGGCAAAAGGCCATAGAATATGTATGGATCCTGATCTGCCTGGAATGAAATTATGTTCCTTCTCTGACTAGTGCTGTGATTTGTAAGATTCTGGTCATCTTTTGGTTAGGTAGCCTGAGTTTTCTCTCTTGGACCTATAAGTGGTAGAGCTATGGTCAGCTAATTCTGTTAGCTCCCTAGCAGTGATAGAGCTATGGTCAGCTAATTCTGTTAGCTCCCTAGCACAAGAAAATAAAATAAAATAAAGTTAAATTAATAAAATAAAATAAAATAAATAAAATAAAATAAATTAAAAAAAAAATAAATGTCAACTATAGCATACTCCTCCTAAGTAATGTCAAGACAGAAAGAGATTTGAGAAAACCTCAAACTCAGAAAGTCTTTCTGAAACCCTACACTGCAAAAAGGATGATTCAGCTTAATTATGTTCATCCTAAAACAAGACATTTGGCCTAAATTGTTTAGATATAAATATAATATTTTTCAGAAATATAAAAGAACAAAGGAAGTTATATTCAAGATATACCATGAGGAGCCAGCAGGCAAGTTTTCCATGCCTCCTTCATTTTTAAATAAACATGTGCAAGACTGACTTCTCCATAATGAGATTAGTTTCAAAATTGTTAAATGTTCTCATTTCCTTGCTAGAGCCCTCAGAAATTCACAGATCATTACAACCTTCAGAGTAGTTAATAAACAAAGCCTGCTATTATTACCTAATTAAAATATATCTCATTTTAACATTTTACTACTCACCATTAAGATTCTTCTGCTACAGAGGTTACATAAAAATTATTATTCTGCTTTCTTTTAATTGAAAATTTCACAGGGCATTTCTTTCATGTCAAAACATATAGAAACTGCAGATGAAAAGTCATGTCACCCAATCTAAATGCATTTAAATGAGCTCTGAAAGAATATTCTGAATGCAAGATCATCTAGGAAATCTGCTTCGGAATCTGTACTTTAATAGTTGCTTCCATCATATGCTACTAAATCATAAAGACAAATAAGAATTTGAAATCCATTTATGAGGGCATTTTATATATCCTTATTCTTTTATTAACACATCTTATTACAGTGGAAAGAACATCAGAAGGGAATCTAAGAGCTAGCTTTGGCTTCTGCCATCTTGTACAACTTGGGGCAGACTACTTACTCTTTCTGTGCCCCATTTTTTCTCCTTTAGCATGTGTTTACAACAATACCTTCCCTGCACACTTCACATGGTATTTACAATGATGAAATGGAATTAACTCATAATAAATTAATAAACATTTTATTTAACAGGCTTTTTTATATGTCTGAGAGATGGCATAATAGTCCTAGCAATTGATCACTACCTACCCCACCCCACCCACTGAGAAAGGATCAGGAGAGATAGGGGTCTTATTCTTTCAGTGTGAATTCATGATTCAGGAGGTCGAATAAGTAAAGTCTGAAAAGTGCGCATTGGATTTGGTAAGTCTTGACTTTCATAAAATTTCAGTGTTAAGAATTAAGGTGAAGAAAGGGGAGCCATGAGTTGGGTGCCAGCATTCACTGTAAATATGTGAAAGTGGCCATGACAAGCCATGGTATAGGATGGATGCTCTGATGGCCTGAGGGTCAAAATAAGAGAAATGCTTGCAGTAGAATATAGGAGGGGAAAGCATTGAGGAGCAAGGAGAAGACCCGTGCATGTAGGTTCAGGTAGAGTACATGAGCAGCATGGACTTGGGATTCCTTCATGGAATGTGTTATGAGGTTCCATTTAAAGCAAAGAGAAAGAAGATTCTCTCAACAGCCTGAGAATATTATAGAGATTGTTTATAGTAGGAGGAAGAGATAACTAGGTAAATTGTGGGGAAGGAAAATAGTAAGTGTGACAAAGAGAAATAGCTAACCTGAATTCTGAGTGATGGTAATTAACAGTAGAATGAAATGGACTCGAATTACCGAAATGAGGCTATGATTGTCTGAAGTCTCAGGTACTTCCAGAGGATTGATGTCATGAGAAGTCAGAAGCCTAGGGGCAAGTCACTATAGCCAAATGGGTGGAGGGCCCTGAACTGCTGAGAGGAGCATGATACTTGCATATAGTCTTGACTCATTTCTTCATTAAATGTTAGTAACAAGTTATAGAGGTGTCCTTGAAAACCCTAGTTCAAGGGATAGGAAATGTAGGATTAAGTATTCTAAAGACACTTCCCTAGTGATAGACATAGCAATAGCACTTGGTATTTAAGATAAATATGGCCTCTCTCATGGGCATGCCTGCAGACTTTGAACCCCACTTGACTACATAAGATTGGACCTTGGGACTGTACAACTTTCTTACCAAGAGATAAAGAATCCTCACAGTCCATTGCCTTATGTAAGACGATTTCTTCCTGGTTCTGCTTAAGCACTTGAGACAGTGGCTCTCAGGCATGCGCCCAGTTTTATAGAACTACAAACACATAAAATTTTTCTATACTTTCAAGGTGGGAAGAGAGTGTAATTTTAAACTAAAAAAGTTCCCTAGGTGATTCTGATATAAACTCCCTGTCCAGGGTTTAGAACATTGCTGTAGGCAATTTTTCAGGCTCCAGGTGTTGGAGGGTGGGATTCTTCCACTACAGCAGGAAGTGGGGTGCATGCAGCTATGTTGCTGTGGAAAGCTGCAGAGTGGACGCAGTAGCAATGGGAGACTGATGATCCATTGCAAGGGTCTAGAACTTGTGCACTCTTTATCTCCTCCTGTTGTAAATAAATGCTCTACCACTTGAGCCTGGTGTGCATGTTGTCTGCTCTCAGGGATCTTGAATCGTGTACTGGTCTCTTCTCTCGGTGGCACTTATCTGCCTTTAACCTTGGCTGTTCAGTCAAGCCACACACTGAATGGTAAAACAATGGGATTAGTCAAATTTCTAATTAGCAGAATGTGTTAACTTGAGAGGATCATGGGTGATTTGTTTTTAAACACTGATGACTATTTAGAGATTTTTTAACTTCCCAAATTTAATAGCACTCATACAAATAGATAAAAGTGACAAAATAAAAGTATGACTATGCAATTGTAAACTTAATAGACTAATGATACCTTTTTCATGTGTTAAAACTCATTTTTAAACCGCTGTTTTATGTTGTGCTTTTTCCTCAAGTCCACAATAATACATTTGCCCAGAGGAATATTCTCAATCCTTAACAGGGAGTTCATATCAGAACTGCCTAGGGAACTTTTTACGTTTGAAATTATATCCTTTCTCCACCCTGAAGGTTTATCAAAATTTTATGTGTCTGGTGGTGGGTGGGGAAAAGGTTGTTGATAGAGAGCCTAGATTAAGGCACCGGGCCTTTGAACTCCATGTTGAAGAAATTATTTGGGTGATTCTAATAACTTTCCACTCTCACTCCCATCACCACCCCTAGAAATGGTTATTCTAGATAAAGTAAAAGTCCCAAATGTCGATCTATGGTCAATGTAAGGGAAATCTGTGGAGTAAAAAGAATGGACAGTGCATTAAGACTGTAGGAAGAAAATCGATCCACATCATAGTTCCAATTTCATTAACTATTAGCCACATAATCCCCAACAAGCCTTTTATTCATCTTTTGTTTCATTTTCATTTTCCTTTAAATCTATTGTTTTAAATTAAGTAATGTCTAAGATCCTAAGATGATAAAATGTCTCCTTTTACCATCTTTTTTATCAATAACAATTGATTTCAATTACATTCCATGAGATAATCTCTATAAAGCCTGGCGAGTCTTTGGAACAAAAAATAATAATATGGAAGACCTTCCTACCCAAGAAATCAGAACTTTCTTAAATATAAGTTATTATGAGTAAAATTTTGTTCAGGTAAGGAGCAAAACTTAGTGACACTAAATAATTTCCTAAAGCAAAATAAACATCTAATACTCTAAGTTATGATGCAGTTTATTAAGTCTTAGATTATCTACCTGAAATCTGAGGCCATGATTATAACAGGACTGCACTGATTCATGTGATATTCCATCATTTTTTAGCCTTTAACTAGTTTTCAATATTTCATGCAAAAGGGAAACAGAAATTTCATCAATAGTATAGAATCTTAATTTTAGCTAATAGATCTACCCTCTTTCACTCAAATTGTATTGCCTGGCATGCTAAACAGTAGAAGACTGAACTGTTCCTTGTTCTTCTCTGTTCAAAATACTAATAGGAAAGAGAGTTCAATCCACATAAAAGAGAAAAGAGCAAGGGAGAAGGAATCATGTTTCACATGACATGGAGTTGAAAGCCATTTCTGACTTTCTATGATGCTAATAATCCTATCTATGTAACTTTAGTGCTTCATTTCAGGGTAGTCTTTTTACATAGTATCTGATTAAGAGTCTTAAATATCTATTTCCAAACTAAAATTTAATGAACATGTGATGACAAAAATATTTTTATTTAAAATGAGCCATAAAAGAAGTATATGCTAACTTTGATATCTAGGAAGTAGAGTATACGGTCTGAAGAGGGATAATAATTATAAATCCCAGCTCTGGTGCCTTATCATGCTGCCATGTTGTCAGAAACTAGATTTTTAGCCATTAAAAATATCTTTAAAACATTTATAATTTTGTCTGACAAGTAAAAGGAAAACTAAGATACAAATTTGACAATAGATTGAAGCTTAAAATAAAACTATATTTTAATATTTTAAAGAACATTGACTATGCTTATTAAACACGCTTATTTGTGTTTTAGACATGAAAAAGAATGAATTTAAATATATATTCATATGTGTATATATTAATACACATACATACACACATATATATTTCATTATAAGAGAAAGATACCATATATACCATGTATGGGTGGTTGAAGCTAAGTGACCGTGGCCTAAAAAAGATCAGAGATTCAATAAAGAATAAAATGCCTATAGTCAAATATTTGAAAAGAGAAGCTTTCAGAGGCATACCAGAGATGTTTGGTCTATGTCGCCCCAAGAAATCAAACAAGACTAATGTATTATTTTTATGGGAAATAAATTTCAACTCAAAATTGTTTTCTTTTAATTCTAAAAGTCAGAGAGATCAAGCATGAAAAAATGAAATAGGATTGGTTTCAAATGATTACTTATCTCTACTTCCTAAAATGTCTTCAATCAGTTTGTATTAATTGTATAATTAATAAAAATAAATGCAATTGTAGAATGGACTGTCATGGAAAATAATGCTTTCCTACCATCATCAAGACTTTAGAAGAATAGACTGAATGGCTATTGCCAAAGATTCTATTAAAAAAATGACTCTGGCTTGTCAATAGGATGATTGACTATCCTGATTTATCTACTACTGTCCTGATTTTGGTTCTGAAAGTCTTGCTTCCTTGGAAAACCCTTAATATTGAGATGCCTGAAATTGTTGGTCACTTTGCTTAAATATATGGTTGGAATGAACAGCTAGAAGGTTTTGGTCACACACAAATAAAACTGGATATGACATCATACAAGAGCTGTCAATCAAAGTTCCTGCTAGGAGTCACCACTACTCCAGGACTGAAAAAACCAATGAGTACTCTCCCACTGGCAGCAACCACCTTTAGATCCACTACTGCTTTTATCCAGATAATTTGATTATTTAATTCAGATAAGCATTTATTGGCACTGAAGATGAATATAGTCAAGACATTTCTCTGCTAAATCTCTCCAATGACTTCCCATTTCCCTTAATATAAAGTCCAGGATCATTAGTGAGCCATCTAGGAAAAGCCCTACACCATCTAGCCCTTGATTCTCTTCAAGTCTCACCCACTGTCACATTGTTAGTTTCCTAGGCCCTCTATCAACTCATCTGAACCCTCTATTTCAGGGTCAACTATTTTGCTTCCCCCTCACTTACTGACTTAGCTAATTCCACTCTTCCTGTGGGTTTCACGTTTCCGTGGACACCTCTCCTGACCATTCCAAATCATGACTATTAAGTTCTCTCTTATCTGCTTACCTAGTATCCTGTTATTTCCTTTTGCAACACTTGTTCTAATGATAGTAATTTTTTGTATCGTATGTTAATTGTGTCTCCGCCATTATACAAAAAAAAGGCAGGAGTGGTGTTTTTTATTGTTCTTTGCTGCATTTTGAACATTAAGCTGGGATGTTGAGAGAGCATGGTAACTGTCTTAGGGAGCTCAGACTTTAGAGAGGTTGCTCCTCAATGTCACAGGCTAGCAGAACCAACTCAGAAAATTCAAGATGTATCATCACTGTAGCTATGAGAATCTTGTGAGTTAGAGTTGATAATTCTTACTTCCGCTGTGATAAAATAAGACGTGTTCTTTATATCTCAGCCAAAATGCTTAACGTATAGTCTCACCGAGATGGTGTTTTGATATTTAGTACTCTACTTTCTAAGGGAGTAAATTCCATTTGTTAATCTGGGAACCCAACTACCACTTTAATTAATGTGTTCTCGAAGTCCTATTCGATGAATACACAAAGGAACTTTAGGAGACTAAGTCATTTGTAAATTTAAAATTGTCTGTATATTGTCTTCTGTGTCCATCATGTTTTATTTTAGTTTAATGTGATAATATCGGCACAAATTATCCCAACTAAAATAGAAATAATTTCAAATATTTTTTTTATGATTATTAAGTCAGCACCAAATACCCCTATTCTAACAAGTGTAAAAAGCCAAATTGACTTCTTAAGGCCCTATTTATAAGGTTCAAATGTTTATAATTTTATGGTTTCAAATGTTTATGGTGTTCTTTCAAAATATTTTTGCCTTAAACTATTTTTTCAATTTATGGATGATGTGCTTTATTAAAAACTCAATAACTGAATTTTAGCAGCAGAGATTGTAAAATACTATGGTATATTTATGGCAAGGGCATAAATGTAAAAAGGATAATGCTGCCATGTAAATTTTTTAAATTATTGGAAAGTTTTTAAGTTTTTAAAATAATATGGTTATTAGGTCAAATATGACTGTGGGAAATTCTGCTTCTAATAAAGGCTTGAAACCACATTCACTTAGTACAGATAAAGACTTTCATGTACTTCTGAATAATACAGTCTCTAGCAACTGTTTGCATTTTTCAAATAAACTATGCATTATAAGAAAATTTTGTAGGAAAAAAATCAATATTGAATTATCTAAACAACCTTCACACTGCATTATGCAATGTGGCTATCATTCCATATGTAAATATGTATTAGGCAATCCCATTTATTTGTTACAGAGGATAAGAAAGGAAGAATGTATGACCTTGAGAAGCCTACAGAATGAAATAAGATCATTGAAATATCAACATATCAGATATTTGAGATTTGTTCTAAGGAGGTTCTTGAATATAAATAAGTAACCCAGCTATTTTCCACAGCCTGGAGGAGGGGCAGTTTCAGACCATTAAATACTTTCTACAGCTCAACCCAAATATAAGTCTATGCCAGCAACATCTGAGAATTCCAAAACCTCCCTTCCACATAATTCCTAAGATCTTATAAAAGTGTGTCTTTCAAGATATACTTTTCCCTCCTAACAACGCAAAGTGGAATCCAAGCCTTGGGAGAAGAACTCTTTGGCCCTTCCTCTGCATGTCACTGTGACTCTCCTCTCAGTCTTACCTTGGTTTTTGATTCATTTCATTTCCTCCATCAGGTATTTATTCAACAGACATTAAGTGTTTCCTATTTCCTAGATGGCTTATAAGCATTGAGGATACATGCTCCTTGTCTTTGGAGAGCTTTTAATTTAAAAAGAATCAACAATAGAAAAGGAATAATTAGAGCACCACATAACAAGTACTAAGATAGATCTGTTTAGAAGGGCTAAGGAGGTATGGATGTCCTCTCAATCAAATTCAGAGAACTGGAGGGTTTCCTGGGGACCTTGATGCTTTTGCTGAGTTTTAAAGAATAAGCAGAAGTTAAAGAGACGAAAATGGGGCCATAAATGTTCTGTGAATAGGAAAATGCACAACATCAAGAAGATACAAAAGAGTATCCTACTTTCAAAGAACTCTATGCTAAGAGCAATGGAAGTATGGGAAAGACCAGCAGGAGATAAGGCCAGAGAGACAACGTAAGATTACAATGGGCCTGTGTGCCAGGCTAAGGGGTCTAAACATCATGATAAAATCTATGAAGATCAACTGAAGGTTTTAAGCAGAGGAGTGACATTTATTAGAAGCAGAATTTCCCATGGTCACAGTTAAATTTTAGAAAGATTACTCTTACAACAGTGTGGGGAATAGACTGGAAAACTCCATATAAAGATTAGGAGACCAAATAAGATAATTTTGTGGTAATCCAGGCAAAAGTAATAACAATAAAAGCAGCTAACATTTAGGAGCATACATTGTATGCTGACTTCCATTCTTAGTGCTTTATATGCATTAGCTCATTCAATCCCACTATCACCCTACAAGGCATGTACTGTTCTAATTTTTTATTTTAAATATGAGTCAACTTAGAAAAAGACAAGATAATAACTAACATGCCAAAGCCCACATAATTAGTAAGCAGCGGAGCCAGGATTTGAACTCAGGTTTGTCTAGCCTGGTATTTCATCATCATGCTTTTGGAATTGGTGTCTGACCTTCAGGAATAATACTGGAGAATTAATAACAGAAATA
>NW_006494612.1:12465869-12503809 GCF_000325575.1 Pteropus alecto | reverse complement strand
CAGAAATATAATATATATAATATATATTAACATATATAACATACAAAAATAGAAATATATGTACATATATACACACACATATGTAAATATAAATATATACACATATGTATATATATATATACACACACACACACACACATATATATATACATGTATAAAAATATTGATGTGTTGGGAATCTGGGATGACTAAATATGCCAAGAAAACTGGAGAAATAGACTCTTCAGAAGTCTATTTACATGAAAAATTGAGAAATGTCCTTAAAAAATAGAGTTCACCCTAAAAGAAGATAAAGTCGAGGTATAACTGGCTTAAGGCTAACAGGCTCCATCAATGTAGTAAGTACTAATTGGTTGGGAAAACCACTAAGTATCTATTTCTTAAATTTTCTTCTCGCCTAGACTGTAAGAACACATAGGAAAGCAACATATCTTCCTCTTCTTTACAAAACATGCAGGTTCTAGGTGTCCACCTTGCTGGCTCCAGAGCAGCAGTGCAGGCAGCAGGGCAGGTAGGAGAAGTAGTGTCACAGACTCACAGGAAGAGTGCTGGCTGTGAGGGCCTTATGGGAGTGGCAGAAGGATTGTCAGTTACTAATGGACAGTTATTCTTCAGATAGAGGAAGATCATGTGGGGCTCTGCTTGAATATTAAGCGTAGATAGTAGAATGAATCCACCAAAATAATCTCAAGAGATTTTAATCTCCTCACCCTTGGACCAAGTGGTGAATATAAAGATGAGGAGAAGACTTCAATCATTCAGGCTTTGGAAAATGTCATGTCTGATTTCTCAGGAGGTGCATAAAAGAATTGGAAAAGAATGATGATACCCAAGCCTGAGCAGCTCAGTCAATCTATATACATAGGATGGAAGACATGTACAGTGTCTTTTACATATGTCACTCTTCCTAATAAGAACTCAGAGGTGAGTGGAGGTCTCATCTCATTGCCAGATGTGAGAGGGATAGGTGATAAAAATAAAGAATCACCTCCAGAAATAATCTATCATTGCCAAAGTGTGGAAAGTACATGAGGTAATGTCGGGGCATTGCTTTTCTTCTATTGCTTTTTCATACAAGTGCCAAGAGAAGGTTTCACCTCTACAGCCTGTCTCTGTATCTGAAAGTCTCTCCCCAGAAGAAATGGGAAAGTGGCCCAGGCAAATAACTTTTTATTCCTGTCTCTATCATTCCAAGTTGGAAATCTCAGGTAAGGCACTTAGAGAAATTTTAAATATTTCACTTGAAACAGAATGTAGTAGAGGTCCAACCTGAAGCTTAAGTTCTGTTTTCCCCAGGATTCAGCTAAGTCTGGGCTTTTTTTGGAAGACAAGTTCCCACAGTTGGTCAATAGTCTAATTAAATAAATGATCACAGAATATCATGAAGAAGGAAACACTTAAGGTAAACAAGGCATGCAGTGACATTAATAGAGAGCAACTGCAGCATCAGCATCAACAGTGGCTAGGGCTCATGACACCAGTGTCCTGGACACCAGGGATGAGTACTTTTAGTATATTTATTTTTACGTTTCCACAACCTTAATGCAAATCACATGAACATCAGAAGTAGTAGCAACATTTTTGGAAGGCAGTGGTAATGGCACTGGGGACTTCTGTAATATAGCACTAGTGGCATAACTTACTGTTGATTTCAGAAGCAATTAAAGTTACAAGGTAAAGAGTCTAACAGAGATCTCAAAGGGATGACAAATTCTTAAAGTAAATATGAGATACCAACTGGAGATAGTAGGAAAATTTAGAAAGGTCTTGAGGGAGACTGGAATTTCCAAAGATTAGAGTTTCAGAGTCAAAGAAATATTATTTTTCATAACTTATTTTGTATCCTCAGAAACATTTTATTTAGGAAGTAAAAACTGTAAGACTGATTGGATATGAAAAAGAAAGAATAGATAATTGTCTTAAATAACTCCACCATTTTTCACTTAGGATATAAGTTAACAGTGATAGTAGTCACCAAGATCAAATACATAATAGAAGGAGCAAATTTGGGGCAGGATAAGGGAATATGGCTGGTTTGAGAGATGATAAACTAGCTTTTAACTTAAGTTTTATGGATTGAATGAGTGGCGATGTTCATCATGCAGTATATAACAGTCTTAATCTCAGTAGAGCAATCAGTAAATTCAAATAGAATAAAAATTAGAAGTGTTGGTTAGATTTATTAATATATACTTGGTCAACATAATACGAACATTCTCAGTGAAGTAGAGTGAAGTTGGAAGCCAGATTTTTATGTGTTGAGGTGTGACTGCTTGGTGAGGAATTATAGGAACTTTAATATCATAATTTGTGGCCCAAAATTTAGACTTTTGCAGCTTGAGCTCTAAAGCTGCTTGCAGAGAACATCTTATCCCTTTTGGGCGTCAGAATAGCTGCAGAGCCAGCAGCCCCCATGTGCTGATCGTATTATTTGATAAATTGTACTCCTTGTATCATTGTTAAGTAATATTCCCTGCATTATGACAGTACGATCTAAGACAGCCTTTTTGTTCTGCAGGCCTGGGCTGAAACTAGAACTTGATAAATGCTTCATTTTCTATTAGCCATTGCTCTCACTTCTCAACCCCACTTGGTTGACCACTGAGTCAGTCAGCCATTGAAAGTCCAGTTGCCCCCACCTATCAGAAAACAAATGATGTAAGTGTATGTTCTTATTTCCCCTAGCAACCCATCTCTTTGATCAACAGCTTCTTGCAATTTTTGCCTTTATAAACCCTGCCCTATCCCCTCCATTTTGGAACATAGTCTAGATTCACGTCAAAGACTACGTTTCCTGGTTTAAAAATCATTACCTGAATAAACGCTCTTTAAATTTCTTTAAAAAGGTATCTCCAGAATTTTGTTTGTATTGCTGAGAGAGTGTAAACTACTTTATTTATTTCCTTTTTATTTTTATTTTTTTCAAAAAGCTTAACTAAGAAGAAATAAAGATAAGACACAGGAAAGGTAAACATGTTTCTTGGAAGATTTCTTATAAGTACGATGAGAGAGAACTGGAAAATGAAAGAAATGCTATCTAAAGAAATAGGTAGTGACATCAGACAACTTGAATTTAAGGTGGAAATAAAGAGAATTTTCAAAGGTATGAGCCAAACTCTAAGTCAATTAGGCCACCCTCAGAGCAAGGCTGTCTATGGTAGAACATTTCCATATTTCAAACCTCGTTCTGCTTCAATATGTCCTCTTTGCAAGGAGAAATTGACATCACACTTGACCTTCTATGTAGAACTGCCTCCGTGCCTTGGTTGCTTAAGAGAACTATAGCACAGAGATTGAAAAAAGCTTTGGAGACACATTTTATCCCAGATACCTAAAATCGTATGATTCCTAGGTGATACAAAGCAAAAAAATGAAGAGAGACGTGGCAAACCCAGTGTGGCAGTTGCTGTCAATGCCCTATTCTTACCCCTGAGCCTACTTTGGTGGGGCCACAGAAGCAGAATACAATTTTCAGCCTGCTGACAATTTTATACCTCGAGTACTCACATTTCTTTTCTTATCCTGTTAGCTACAAGGAAGCATTTCCTGGAGACATAGGAGGGTTAATGAGCCTGGAGCAACACTGAAAGACAGGAGACATATACTAGTAAATGCACTGATGCCTCAGCCAGCTTGCTGGTCTTTGTGGGCTGGTCTCTCAAGGTACCCAGTTCAAGTTCCAGTTGCCGACATGGATAATCCATTCATTACGGTACGCTTTATTGGCTTTTCTAATTTTCCCACTTATTTTCCCCAATTTCTCCATTAGGCATCTTGGGATCTTTCAGATAAACACCTTGCACACAATTACTTGTCTCAGGATTTGTTTGGGGCAAGCTCAAACTGAAAAACCTGGTAAATTATTATCCGAGAATCTATCTTTAAGAAAACAATAGGAAATATTGCATAGAAAGATCCTTATGGATAAAGATTACCGTAGTTTTATTCATGTGACCCCCAAATAGCCACAGATCTATCAGTAAGATTACATTAACATTGATATCTGAATCTCAATACTTAAACCTCATTGCCTCTTAACTCTTCTAAAATACTTTTTGAAAGTCCACAAGTAGTACCTTACATTTGACACCAATTTGCTCAGGGCTGTCACCATCTGAGGCTTCTGCCTTTACCACTTCAGTGGCCTTCACTGCCCTGAGCTGACTTTGCCCCATCATCAGTGCTCATAACGATACTGCTGTTTCTTATCAGTAGCTTCTTGAAAATAGGAAGTTAATGCTTTCCTCCTGAGTTATGCTCAAGGTGGGGTTACACAGCACATTTTTGTGGGTATTACTTGGCTATCAATTATCAGTAGAGTCCTCCAGTTTAAACACATGGCTCTTTCTCTTCTCTCCTTCATGGCACACATATATCAGAGCATCTGGATTGAACAAGGTATGTGCACCATAATGATTCTGCAGTATATAGGTGCATCAAATCATCATATTGTACACCTTAAACTTAAACAATGACATATGTAAATTATATGTCAATAAAGCTGGGGGGAAAAAAGTGTCTACACTGTTATATTAAACCCAAAACCCCGAGGTCATGTTGCCAAGCCTGCTGAATTGTAAATACATTTCAGGAATTCTGTTTGCTGGAGCTACTCATCTCCTTCTAAAGCCTAGCTTGTTATTTGGCTGACATCCCGATACTTCCAATTTATCGCACAGGTGCATGGACACATACATCCATATATGCTTGCACATACAGTCACATGCACACAAAAGCATATACATGCACATGCATCTACATACACATGTATACATATACACAAACTCACATACACACACACTCATGTGCAAATATGACTCCAGGTTTTCTTTTAGAGGGATGTCATTGTCATCATGTTTTTTGTTTTCCTGTCATGAGGTTCCTCAACATCCAAGACGAATGGACATAAATATTTCCCTGAATCAAGAACTCTCACCAATCTTAAAACTCTAGCCATATCTCAAAATTTTGGCACAGAGTCCCTATTAAATTGATTAGGAAAAAGAGAAAAGGAAAGAGGGAAAGAAAGAGAAAAAAAATGAAAGAGACCTAGAAAGGGCGAGGAAAATCAAAACCCCAAATATGGAAAATGGGTAAAGTACGGAATTATCTGTTCCTTGGACTCTTAAAATATATTTTAAATGATGTCTATAAAGAATTTATAAAGGCACATAAAATGTTCATTATTATTTTAAATTAATAAAATAAACAAGATACAAAATACAGGATAATCACAACGACTACATTAAATAAAAGCCCAGGGAAAACTTCATAAAAAAGATATTAGCAGGGATTTTTCCAATTACCTTTGGGTTATAAAAACATTATTCATTTTTTAACTTTCTGGTTTTTTAATAGCTGTTAATTTATTAAATTAAACTATATTTGTATGTATGTGTGTGTGTGTATACATGTGTGATGAACAAATGTATATATTAAACTTGGTTTTACAAAAGAGGACTGGGAACTGGTGCTCCTTGACATCTAAGTCCTGGTTTAGCTCTTAGATACAATACATTCTCAGGCACTGATCTTCATTTCCTCTTTAACCTACTTATTTCTTTTGAACTGGACTGGAATACAGAGATCTAAGAAGTATTTGCACAGGTTAGAGAAGATATTTTTTCTCTAAAATCAGGAATAATCAATTATCTCTCTGGGTATTCTCCTACAACCAGTCTCTAGAGGCCTTAGAGATACATGATACTCTTTTGGGAGGATTTATATACCACATACAAGGGCAGATCCTAGTAGTACTTACAAGAAACAAGAGGAAGCTCTAGCGACTACTATAAACACATAGTCCTCATCATCTCTAACCACAGAAGAGGACACAAGCACCATCTGTGTATGAGGCACATCATCTGAACAAAAGAAAGGTCAATTCCTTACTTTTTTCATGACTCATATAGGCTGTAAAATTTTAATTGGTCAAAACAATTTAATATATTACTTATAGTCGTATTAATTAAAGCAGAAAAGAGAAAGAAAGAAGGAAAAGAAAGAGAGAATTTTTCTAGATGTAAATTTAATATTTCTCAAAATTAAAATATATTTCTTTGTTGTTTGTAGTTGTGCGATGAGTTCTCCCACATCAACCTTCAGACATCCTGGAAATGGCACTGGATTTTGTAAAGAGCACGAAATATTTTAATTCTTGATTACGAGAACATTTCTCCTAACAGGATGAAAGAGCTGTGATCAGAAATATCAGTAAAGGCACTTCAGCCTTCCTTGAGTACTGATGACTAGATTGCTGTCATTTTCATCTTCTTTTGAGATCTATTTCTGTGTACCACTGAGGATGATGGCATTTGTTTTTCTAAAGCATCTCTCCATTTCTGCTTCGTACAGTTGCTTCTTTATAAAGCTTAGATGATAGGACTTTATAGTCTTTTAAAAGAAGGCAGCTGTTCTACAATAAAAGAATATTGTCCCCCAATTTACATTTCTGTGGGACTCCTTATATATTTTGTTGCATTTCACTTTATACATAACTCAATGCGAAACCTGCTTAATGTTCACATTCAGACAAACTTGGTAGCTAGGAAACACTGAATGCTATTACATGACATTTAAAATGCGTTACCAATAGCCATGCCTTATTTATACCTTTTATTAGGACACTGAGAAATTCTGGTTATAGAAATGCATTATATAGCACCTGGAAATATGATATCCCCATGGATGATAGGAAGGTAAATTTGTGAGGAAAAGATTGCTTCCAGTGCTTGTGAAATGACTGCTAGCTCAAGGCTGAAGCATAAATTTTCAAAGCTAGTGTATTTAAGTGGGCAAGAATCCACAGATGATCTATAAAACGTATTGACAAAGGAATACAGAATTTATGGTTCAAATGAGAGAGATAAAAACTATAAGGAGGAAAGGGACTAAAGAGAGAAAAAGAACACATGAGATCTTCAGAAACGGTCAGAGTCATAGAAGCTACAACAGCAAACTGTAAACCGATGCTGTGTTCCTAAGCGCACTCTTCCGTGAGTGTTCAATTGGGTCTTATGACTGTTACCTCAATCTTTCTCTTAATCTCACTAAATTGTTCATAATTATAGCCCTCACCTCCATGCTAAATAATTGATATGTCTCTCACTTTAAGGTTAACCTTCCCCATGTGATTATAAACACTACCCCCATTCTAGTTACCCCTTACCGAGCTATTTAATTCTTTTAATCATCTCTTCTAGAAGTAATCCTGGCAGTTCCCTAACCACTATTATTACCCTTCCCTGTACTTTTTCATTTTGGCTATAATTTTCTGGTAATGAGATAGCCCAAATAGAAGTATTATTTATTATTTCAATTGTGATTGTGTCTCTGCCCTGTGAAGAGACATAGCTCCCTCCTGCTATGTAATGTGATGCTTCCACACATGGCTCTAAAATCATAATAACATTCCTGTGTACCATCACATTTCAACCTCATTTTTAATTTGTTTTTTTCTCTATTACCATAGGTCTTTCTGACAATGTTATTTCCAGGTTATTCTTTCCCTCCAAACATCTTGTTTTTAATTAATTTTCTAAGACATATGAGCACCCTCCTTTCCATACAAAATTCTTCTTGTTTTTTGTCCATATTTTTCTGTCATTAGAATACCAAGTTCAGATTTTTTTTGTACTCATCAGTGTTTATATTGTTTTTATTTATAGGACTATTTGTGAAATACTTCTATTCATTTATTTATTTATTTATCATGCAGGCAAACATGTTGTTTTTCAATTTCTTCTGTTTTTTCTTCTTTCTAGTTGTATTTTCCCGAGTGACATATATCACTCTATAAGTTGAAGGAGTATAGCATAGTGGTTTGATTTATATATATTATAAAATGGTTACCCCATAGGTTTAGCTAACATAATTTTCTCGAATAAATCCCACTGATTTTTAACTTCCTTCTTTTATCATATCACTAAGGTAAATTTACCAATGCTAGAAGCTTTTATTTACAGAAATGTATCTTATGATACAACACCATTTTGCCATTTCTGTTTAATATTAAACATAATTATGAAGTCTTTAAGTAGTTTCAAATCCCTCCTAATTTCCATTGGAGGGTTCCTTTCTTAACCAGGAAAACTATTCCAATGAATAATATAGTTAAGCAACAAATCAAGATGTTCTAAAATGCAAGGCTCAAGAATGAACATTTATGATTCATACCTGAAAAGTAAGTATGTATTGTTTAGTAAGGAAGAACAATCTTTATGTCACTTTTATTCAGGAAAAGCTTCACAAAGGAAGTAGAATTATAAACAGTCTAAAACCAAAAAGAAGGGATATATTTATATGACACTGAAGAACTATTTTTAAAACAATGACAGAGAAATGTCAATGTTTCTTTAAAGTCTTGAAGTAAAGCAACATAAAAGTCACAGAAACCCAAGTTCTATTCCAACTATGCAGATAATTGAGATGAGTCTCTGATAAATTAACCTCTGAGTCTTAGTTTCCTCATGGAAAAAAATGGGTATAGTGTGCTCATCTTCACAAGGTTGTTGTGAGGTACATGAAATAATGTAGATAAAGTAATTTATACAGTGCCCAGCATACATAAGTATGTGTTCAATTCACATAGAAAAATATCTACTGCGTTTAGCACTTGAATCATCATCATTTACTTTTGTTGCCATGGTAAACATGGTCTATTAAAATGAGTCTCGGATAGTTAATTTTATATTTGTCATTTGTTCCACCACCTGATTTTAAAAGTTTGTCTAATGTCAACAACTACAGCTTTTAGAAGTAAAACTTTGGAGGTTAAAGATTTTTAGTTGTATTTTTAGTCTGTAATTTATATCAATTTATATCATATTATATCTAATTATATATCGTATGTCATATTATCTATCATATATTTTTAACAGCAAAATTTCTTCTTAATCCACAAGTGTCATGTTTAAATTACTTTATTTAATTTCTATTTCAGAAGACTTTTACGTTATAAGCATCTCACAGTAAACATTTCTAATTGCTCATATTCTTTAAATTCATGTCTGTAACCCAGAAAATCTTAACTATAATATCAGTTTGTTACTGTCCCAATTTTAGTCATGTGATCTTAAATAAATTACTTTATTTTTCTTAGCCTATTGAATATAAATAGATAAATAGATGATAAATGATAGATAATAATCTGTCATATAGTAAGTGTTCCTCAAATGACATGTATATTGAGTTTTTTCATTTAAACTTTCTATGGTATAATCTGGGGTACCTATGTTTTAAAAATAAAGCATCACTCTCTGATATTTTTTTGTCCTTCACAAGCTCTCTAGCATCAGCATATTCATTTTGATTCCCACTGTCATCCTTCATCTGGACTCATCCCCCAATGTCTAAGCACTGATATGAACCAGCCCCCTTTTGTTCTCTAGGCCTCCAGTCTCTTTCTAATCAAATCAAAATCTTGCCAGAATAACCCTTCTAAAATATTTTTGACCATGTAACCCTCTTTAAAACATTCACTGGCTTCCGTCTGTCTGGAGCAAAATTGCCAAAATATATTCCACAGAATACTCATCCTGCAAGATGCTCCTTAGAAACAAGGTCCCGAAAACATATTGGAAAACACAGCACATTTATCTTCTACTTGAAAATTCACAATGAAAGTCACTGTAACAAAGCCTCCAAAAATGTTAACTCCTTCCAAAAAATTTGGCCTCAGAATCCATCTTTATATAAGTTAACTTATATAACTAATTTGATTTCTGACAGGCTCCCTAAGATTATTGCATCCAAAAAAGAACTCATGACTTTTTTCTACTTCTCTTAAACCTGCTCCTACTCATACATCCCCATTCTCCCTACTGCTCATGATAAGAACTTAAAGATGATTCTCGATTCCTTTCTTATTCCTCTCTATCACATCCAAGACATCAGCAAACTATCGTGTCCCGCCTCACAAATACACCTTAAAACCAACCAATTACTTTGTATGAAAAATACTAAAAACACGTTAGCTCAAATAAACATCTTCACACTCTTGCAAAACTCCAAGAGCCTTCTAAAAGATCTCTCCAAATCCACTCTTATCCTCACAAATCTATTCTCCACAAAGAAGTTAGAATAAAACTTTGAAAATACAAAACACAGCATGTTATTTCCAGTGGACTTCTACTTCTGTTCACCATAAAGTAACTGGGACCAGGCTAAACTTCGCAACATAAAACATTATAAAACTGGTCAAAAAAGGTGAAACAACCATTTTTAGATATTGGATGATGTTTGTACAAAGAATACAAAATTGAGATTAATACAAGCAGAGGAAGCAGTCACATTGGACTGATTTTTAAAAATCTCAAAGGAGATAAAGGAGATTAATATTTTAGGGCAACTTAGAACAGAGGGATATATGCAGAAAAACTTCTACAGAAATTGGTTGCTCTTAACTTTAGTGTTAAATATTAATTTGTGCATGCACAGGATGAAATTTAACAAGACTGAGCAAATAATAACTTAAAGCTATAGGCTAAACAATTCCCAGACCTCACAAGGGCTAGCTAAGATACATTCAAGTTTTCACTGGCCAGAATAGAAATTGTGTTAACTTCTGAGTTATAAAGTAGAGATACAGAAGGTCTATACCTTAGCAGTAGGACTAAACTATCCCTAAACCAAAGGCTATTCTAAATATAGCCTAAAAATATTTAAAATACACCGAAGTGGATGAAACTCATATGCACACAAATAACTGTCTGTCGGAACACAACATAACACTCTTTAAAATGAAACAGCAAAATTCAGCAATCAGCAACATAAAATTTGCAAAGTACAACATTTTGTAAAATTGCTAGTTTTGAATAAAGGAAAGAAAATATTGAAAATGAGATCCATAACCAGCAGTCATAGAACCATTCCCAGAAATAAGAGAGATGATGGAATTACATAGTAGAATGAAAACAGTGAATAAAATAAAGAGGATGTATAAGATATATAAATAATCACATAGAAAAATGTAATATCTGAAATGAAAAACTCATTGAATGGGATTTATAGCCAATTTGACATTGCAGAAACAAATATCAATGAACTTGATGATCTAATGAAGACAATTTTACAAAATAAAGCAGAGAATACTAAAAAAAGAAACAGACCCTCAGTGACTTATTGAAAAAAATTATCAATTGATATTTGAGAATCATGTCTGAATGCTCTACAGCTTGAATAACAGCATCGAAGAGGTATGTCCAATCTCATAGCAAGCTTTCTGGTTGACAAATCCCCTCTAACTTGCAGAGAAGACAGGAAGCAGCCTTCCTCCTTATCACCATGAGGACAGAAGCGACATTGTGAGAACCTCAATGATTCTAACTCAAAACTCTCTGTTAGCCTACCTAAGCTCTTTTAAAGGTTATAATGGGAGGAAAGATAAGGTCCTCAAAAGCAATTCTCAGATATCTTATTTGGAAGTGTTGCTTAAGTGATCTAACATCTTAATTTGGGATGTGGGAATACCTGCCATGTAATTATTTTGCTCTCAGTCTCTGGGTCTAAGCAAAAATTTACATACAGATTCTATTTACCCTTCTATTTTAAACAGCTCACTGTATTATATATCCTAATTTAGCCAAACAAACCTGTTTAAAACCCCTAAAATGTCACATACATTGCCATCTTCTCATTTCTGCTCACTTAGTTAATTTTAGGGCTTCTTCTTTCAAGGGCCAACTCAAGTATCACCTCTTCCAATTTCACTATGATACAGATTAGAAGTCTCCATAGTTAGGTCATCCAAAATTTTGTTAACTCCCCCTATTGAGGGTACTAATATTGATTAAAAGTACTAACTCAACAGAAAATCAGTGAAAACAAACATAAAATCATAGTATTTTCTTGTTTAGCAATTAGAAGATAATCTAGATAATCTATTTCATGGTATGTTTCTTGTATGTCTTATTCATATCCCAGTACCTAGCATGGTGCCTTTTTATAGACAAAAAAACGGTACTAATGACTTTTTGTTGATTTGTATCAAAAACTAAGAATATTTCTCTGGTTAAATTAATTAGTTATTAAAAGATTTTTTCCATCAAGGATGTACTCAAGGTTGAGGCTTGTAATGTACACTTTTATTTATCACTATAGTTATCCCTAAAAGATTCTTTATTTGCAGAATGAAAAAATTGAATGAGAAAACTTGATTTTATTCAAGCTTTAATATTCATCATTCTGTGAAAAATGTCCCTCCCAAATGAGCCATCAGAAACCTTAGATTCCTGAAGAGAACTGAATTGAACTTGCATTCAGTTGTCTTGAATGATAAGTATTCTTTGTAAATATATGAGAAGAATCATTTAATTTATTCATTCATTCATTCATCCAAAAAAATTTATTGAAATCCTACTAAGTAAACTAACAGTTCTGGGTGTTTTATGTCAGCAAAATATTCACTAAAATTCACTAAAAATTAGCTTTAGAAAGAAATATAAAATGCTGATGTTGTCCTAGATAATTTATTTGGATTTTGGACAGGCACACTGACATCCTCCTTCAAATGCTGCTACTATTCTGGTTATTTACATATACTTTGGACTTAACTGCCTTTCTTTTTCTCAGGAGTGTACACGTGTGTGTGTGTGTGTGTGTGTGTGTTTCTGTTTGCTTATCTAGTATTACTTCCATATTTTATGCATACTCAGTTCTAGTCTTGGTACCCAACCTGCTTCCTTGGCCTGCTGCTTCTTAAAATCCAGATTAATAATTGATGAGTAATCTAGACATTAAATTCTATGAGATCAGAGAAAAGAGAAGAGAGCCAGTATTGAGGTGGTAGTGCAAGGGGCTATAAAGAAGTTTGCAAGGGAAGATATGGATAGTGGATGTTTGCAGGGTAAATAGGATTTTAAAAGGTTCAATTAAAAGCTAAAGATACCTCAGACATACGAGAGTGCTTAGCTAAAGTAGACAGACAGTCTGATCAATGAGGTAAGTTAAAAGATTCGGAGAGACCAGTCTACTGGAGGGATATGCTTGAATATCTGAGAGGTAAGTGATAAAGGCCGGAAGCAGCTCAATTCTACCCTAATTAATATAGCCAAAAGTAGGCACATGCTGGAAACTACACAATATGGCAAAATAGTCTCAGAATCCTTCCATTTTTGCATAGGCCTGTCTATAGTGAAAATAATAAAGGTGTGTTACTAGTCATCCAGTCCTTTCCAGAGCTCCACAAGTGGTAGAAAAGCAGAAAAAAAAAATGCCTCTTGAGAAAAATAATCCACAAAACAAATTCAAGAATTAAACTCAATACAAGAATAGCTGGGTAGGACTTTTTTTTTTTTTTTCTGCTTACAGGGCTTATTCAAACTATTTTCTCCTTTTGCATATTTCAAAAGAACCCTTGATTGCTTAGTAAATGTTTTTGGCACAAACTGCCACCCTTTTTTCCTTTGATTCTCTCCCACGCAGACAGCACCTATTAATTTTGACATTCATTGTAAGAATCATCCTACCACATTTCAATTGTGTGCATTAGAGTACAATGTATTTTCTCCATTACTCTCCCTTGCTTATGCTCCTTAACATTCTTTTTATAAGTGTACAAAACCCTGTTCAAGATAGATTATTTTCCTACCTTAAGCCATTATTTTAATTTTCAGGTCAAAACCACCAGCCAGTATTGGTGAATTCTATTTTATAAATAAATTATATGTATATTACATATATGCAATCACACATATACTCATTTATTGTACTTAGGTAGTATATTACATCATATTGTATTATATATCTTAGCATTACTTAATGCTTCCTTTAAAATTTTCCTTTAATATGTAAAAGCCACTTAAATTATGCTGTTTGATTTTTAGAATATAAACCCTAGTGGCAAATATTTGTCTGAACTAATAAATAACTTTTCCAGATTTGGGAAACAAATCTTTATGTATTTGAAAAATCATCAGTTTACTTGCTTCCTAAATCAATTTATTATGCAGATAGCTCATTGAAACACTAATGATACCTCTATCTATAAAAATTTCAGAAACGACTGAGAAAGTACAGACCAATGAATCTTACTTTCATACTAGGAAAGCTGGTTAGATTCATAATAAGCAGAAATTCGGTGTATGCTGAAGCAGGCATAATCTAAAGGAAAAGAAACATGGCAAGAATCAGGTCTGACTACTTTGAGATTTAAAATAAGCATGTTGAAAATAAGTAGTGTGATTCAGTTCCAAAAATCCTTTAACACTAGAGTTTGACCTTGTTGTATGTTTCTATTTCTCTTTGTACACTCAAAGGTTACCTCAGTAATTAACATTTGTTGTGTGCTCAAATGATGGCTTCAAAACTGAATGAACCACACCAATAAAAATGTAACTGAAACACACCATAAAAATTTAGAGAGGGTTGGTTTTGTAATAGACAAAGAACTGAGTTTTAAAGAGACAGCAATGTAAACAAAAACATTGGAAAGTGAAGTACAAACCATTGAGTCCACAAGGGATCAGAATTTTATAAGTAACCAGGATAAAACAATATATAGTAAATTCCTTAAGTTTTCAGATGTGCTTTTTCAAATAATAAAATGCCAGCCCAATAAGAGGAAACTTATAAAAATATTTTGCTTTGTGTGCGTGAAATAAATAAAGTGGCAGGTAAGTTTCAATACAAGCAAAAATTATGTAAACCACATACAAAGTTCATGAGTTATAGTCCAAAGTTCGCTAGACACATAATTTTTTGCATTTTATCTTTATCTGGGCTCTTGGAGAGATTTACTGTTCTTTAAAATACTTTAATGTGGGCTCCCGAGAATAATCAGTCTGAAAGAAACAAAAAGCACAAACTCTTGAGCACAGCTTAGATGATGTCACCAGCCACACTCCTAGAAAGCTACCAAAACTTTACTGTAGACTGTTCCTCAAAGAGGATGACCCAATGTAGTATTACTACCAAAGGACCAAAAAGTGTAAATTATCCTCAAGAAAGTTATTAAAAACCAAAGAAGAAAACACTTATTCTTATAGAAATCTGAAAAAAAAAGTCCAAGCTGAACACAAGTACTGCATGAGATTCACACAAAGTTCTCCAGAAAAACAGAGCTAATACACACACACACACACACACTTTAAGGAATGAGCTCATGTAATTGTAGGGGCTAGCAAGTCTGAAATTTGCAGGGCAGGCTGGCAAGCTGAAAACAGGCAGGATTTCTATGTCATAGCCTTAAGGCAGAATTTCTTCTTCTCTTTAAAACCTTAGTTTTTGTTCTCAAAGCCTTCAACTGATTTGATTAAGCCCACCCACATTTTGGAGGGCAATCTTTACTTAGTTAGCTGATAGTAAATGTTAATTATGTCTCCAAAATACCTTCACAGCAACATCTAGACTAGTGTTAGCTGGGCAATATAGCCTAGTCAAGTTGACACATAAAACTAACTGCCACAGGCAGCAAAAATAGTAAAGGAACTACTTTATAGAAACAAATAAAAGGGAAAAAGAAGCTTTAGAAAGATAAAGAGATGCAACATATGGTATTGTCAGTTTCAGTGTGATTTTGCAGAACTTTATACTTGTAATTTTAGGAAAATGTTACTATATGAGGCATCTATCAGATAGCCAAGATATTCTAAAACACTGATTGGTGATAAGACTAGGATCAATGACTCCCAATTAGTTTTGCTTTTGCTAAACAAAAGCAATTTCTCAAATAACAGAATACATTCTTCAGAAAACTTGCTAAAAAGGGGCTATTTATTAAAAGTAAGAATGAATATATTTATATTTCCAATATCGCTATTTTGTTTTCTTCTAACTGTGACCAAATTAAATAATTTTGTGTTCCCATTATAATCTTTCAGGATCTCTTAACATCTGGGGCTTAATCTGCCTTTTCATGCAAACCAGGGTTCTCAAACAGGCAAAATCCCTCTGTGAAAGGATATGAGATCTGACTCTATTTTGCATTGCCACTTCTATTATATTCTTTTAATTTACATCGCTTCAGTTGATATTTGAAATTATTTGATTCATTTAATTGTTTAAATCATCTCTCAGGAGTATTGGAATTCCTTTCATCAGAGCTTCAAGAAAATCTTGATCCCAAACTCTGATTTACTACTTGTATCTACAAGTTTCTGGATTGTTCTTTCCTATAATAACTAATTTTCTGCTCTTGAGTACCTGCCAGGTCCTCTTAACTTCACTTGACTGGCCTTAAATGGCCTTGTCTTTTCTATTCTGTCCACACGACCTCATGACATAGCCAATTGTCACTTGCGTTAATGCAGTTATCTAGCTATCCCCCATCAATCCCTTCATCGATTGTTTCCTACAGAGCTTGTCACTACTGGAAGATACTCTGCCTAAATTAGACCCACCGTTTTATCAGTATCATGCATAATCTTTTGTGCCTCATCAAAAGCAGGTATTACATTTTTCTTCACGATGACGTATCCAAAGAAATCATTTTTCTGATCTTTGCCCTAATCATCTTCCTGTGAAAAACACATAGTGAATGGTTCGACGAGGTCTTAACATGACTTTCCCAAACTATTCTGGAAATCATGTCATCTAGCATAACCCAACAGAAATAGACTTTGACTTCCAAAAATCTGGGTCAATCATGATCCAGTTATATATCCTTGGACAAATGACCTAACTTTACTAAGCCTAAATCTAAAAACAAATACAATAATACTTTTGTGACTATCTAACAGTGTCATTTACCTGCTAAATACATATTTAATTCAATAAATATTTAGTGAGCAGTGTCCTAGATGTTGTCCTATGAGTTAAGAATTAGAAGGTGAATGACATTATATCCCTTACCTTATAAAGCTTACACGGTGATGAAAGATATACAAGTAAACAAAAAATCTATAATGTTCACATTAATAAGGGATTGCAATAAATGCTTGAAGGGAATAGTCACTGTTCTGTAGTAGAGAAGTCTATGGAGAGGAGGAAGTATTGCTTTAGATTGATTGGTCAGGAAATAACCCTTAAAGGAAGTGATTTGTGGGCTTTACAATTGAAGAAGAGGTAGCCAAGCATCTTGAGAGGGAAAGAATATTTTAGGCAAAGAGGACAGAAGGTTGAAAGTAAAAAGGACTTGGAGACAGACCAGCAAGGGGACAGAGGCCAAGATGAGGCCTAATATGTAGAGAGCCGCCAGATCATATGGGAGTTTATAAGGAATGTTTATAAAGTCAATTAAAGCATTTAATCAAAGAAGCAACATGATGCAATTTGTATTTTTAAAAGATGATGTTGACAATTGCACATAAAATAAAATGAAGTAAAACACAGCAAGACCAAATAAAATGCTATGGCAGTGGTCTAAATGAAAACTCATAATGGTTTTCTCTAGTATGATGGCAGTAAAGGTAAGAAAGAAATCTATTTTGAGATATATGTTAATGAATAAAAAAGAACATTAAGCATGATTGTACAGGTTGTTTACTGCACAAGTGTGACATATCTAAGTAGATACCAATGACATTGTAGACATAAAAGTGCTATATGTTTCCATCAATAAGAATTGCTGGTGTATTAGATAAAGAAGATAAACTAGAAGATAGACATCCAGAGAGAAAGTCAAGATAGTGGTTGAATATTTGAGTCTGCAGATAAGAACAGAAATCAAAATTTAAGACAAAAATGTGAGTTATCTGTTTATAGATTGTATTCAAACTATGAAACTGGTTTATTCCACTTTAAAGAGAGCAAAGGAATAAAAAGATGCCTGTGACTGAACCCTAGAGCACTCAGACTTTTAGAGGTGGGGGATTAGTGAAGAAGGGCACAATTAAACAGATTGGAAAAAGTTGCCAGTTAGGTAGTAGGAGAGGACAAAGTTGTTTCAGGAGAAAGTCACTTCACAGAAGCTTGAAAAGGAAAATTTTTCTAAAATGTGGGAGTAGTAGGCTTAATTAAATGCCCCTAAAAAGTCGAGTGAAATAAAGACAAAAAACTGCCCTAAAAGTTTCACTGCTATGGCAACTGATGATTGCCAAACTGTGGCAGTGAAGCAGAAAGGAAGGAAGGCAAACCGTAAGTTGAAGATTAAACAGGAGAAAGACTCAGGGATACAATTTTTTTTTGGAAAAACAGCAGAGAAATAAAATGGCAGCTAAGCAGAGAATGTGAGGTCAAAGGAGGGTTTTAGAAATGTAATGAGAAACACTAGAGCGTAAGAATACAAGTGAGAGAACTGGATCTTGATAGGAACAAGGACATGTCTTCAATTATAAAAGGAGAGAATACGAGAGAGGGTGGATGAAGATGCAGATAAGCTTGTTGACTTGGTCATGGGAGAATGAAGCATTTGCTGTCTGCTTTCATTTGATTAATGAGGTATGAAGAAGGCTATCAGGTTAGACTATGGGGAGTATATAAGGTGTGGGAAGGTTAAGGGGAAAGGAATTGTTTTAAAAATATTCTTTCAAAAAATGGTAAAGCAAATTTATCATGGAAACCTAAAAGTTAGCTGGGCATTATTAAGTATTGTTCAGGTTTGTGGTAATTAAAGTAAAACTAGTCATTCCTGGTGGGTGATTTTTTTCCCCCTAGAAGTTTCAGTTATTCTATTGTGGTCATGTAAAAGATAGACAATTGGAACAAATAAATTAGAGCTTTCACAAATGCATATGATGAAAAGAGAGAAAGAAAAAATTATTGAGAGTATCCATAAGGAGGTAATCGTAAAAACGAAGTTTGAAAACTAAATTGAATATGGAATGAAGTGAGAGCAAGAGGGAGGTGACAGTTTTGTGTAACTAGAACTGGCATGTGACATCATTCTAAGAGATCATATTTTAGATTAAAAAAGTAATGTAGATTACACAAAATCCAGCTGGAAGGAGAAAACAATAGGAGAAAATCAGAGATAAAATCTGAAGCAGCAGAGCAGAAGCTCCTGGTTTTGAAGTAGGAAGAAATTTTCTGTGAGTCGTAAGGTAGCATGATTGTAGAGAGAAATGGGGACAGAGCTGATTGTGGAAGATAGTAAGGCAGTTGGGTAGCACTGAAGATCCAGGTGAGGTTAGAGGTCATCAGTTTTAGGTGGCTCAAAATACTCACAAGTGCGCTATCTTCTCGGGAAGTGTTGAACATTCAAGATATTGAAATAGGTGAATTTTAAGACATGTTGGTGATTTGTAGAATAGGTGCAATGAGAGAAAAATGCTAAGTAAATATAAATCATGATCATTGTTCTTTCTCTCAGTACTGTGTTCAACCACTGAGGAACACCTTGAAAGGAGGCTTTTACTTCCAACTCTATGTCAAAGTCACCTCTTCTCGCTCTTCTCTCTTCGATCCCGCTCTTCTGAGGCATTGAGATCAGTAAATGCATTTCACAGTTGAAACAGTCTTGCTTTTTTCACAGCTATCAGTCTAATTTGCTTTTGGTTAGCAAAACTGTATGTTTTCTGGCAGAAAGTAAAAATTTCAAAGTAGTCATACCTTTTCTTCAACAGTTTAAATACAAACTTAAATGAAATATAATAATATTTTTTGAACAGCTATACGGCAGTTTCCTCACATAGTCAGAGTCTAAAAAATCATGTTCATCCTCTACAGTCTCATTCACCGAATTCTGTAATAGCCAAACTAAAGGGCACCCTAGGCAGCCTAAAAGCTGTAGTTGTAAAACAACAAAAGTAAAGTACTAATTTACACAGCGGGCAGTAAGCCTATAAAACTTATTCCTCCAACTGATGGAACAAGCCAAAAATATAGCTTTCTATAAATTTTTAGATGATAAATTTGTAATGGGATATTAACGAAACTAGAATGTTTGGTATTATAATCCTAACTTTTCTGAAGTTGAAATTATGAGAAACAAAATAGATTTCTGGCCTCCAAAAGTTCTTATCCCTATCAAAAAAAAAGTGTCGGGATAAATAAACTATGGGCCTGAAGAATTGGTTTATTTTCCTCTTTTCTAGTGATACTTTACATTACACAGAAAGGTATACAACACAAATATTAGTTATACTATGCAAAATGCCATCACTTTACCTATTTGATACTGCCTTTTTGAATTAAATCATATGTGTAGTCTATCTAAAAAGAAAAAAGTCACATTTAATTTTTGTAAAATAAAATAAAAGTTATTAACAAAAGAATGTTGTTTAGTGAATTTGGCATAGATTAGGAACAATACATTATTATCTTTAAGATTCTTTTTATTTCAGTCCTGAGAAAATCATGTTATGGAGGCTCTTAAAAAGAGAAAGGAAGTAATAGATTGTTGAAAATTATGCTAAGACTGCTGGCAACATGGCAGACAGGTGGGTGCAATTACATACTCTGCTTCAAAAACAAAAAGGCTGCTGGATACGGCGTAACAAATAAAAGTTAATACAGAGCCACGACCAAGAAATAAAGGACAACACGAAAGCACCATAAATTAAGAGTGCATTTAAATCAGAGCTCTAAGAGTGTGAATAGACTCCACAGTGGTCTGTTGATTTCTAGGAAATTTATACATGCACGACTCGCTAGAGCTGTGTTCTAATGCTCATTCAGGGGCAGAATATAATTTTAGATTCTGAAAAACAAGAAACAATAATAGACATCATTGTAAAACAAATAAAAGAGTAAATAAATTTTAAAATATAAGAATAAGGCTCTCTGTAAAGGCTGTTTTAATATATACAATGACCAGCATTTCTTCAAAAAGCATTAATACTTAGACCCAATGGCTAGAAAATATACAGTGTACTACTACATATGACTCATTTACATCTATATTTTCCACACATATCAGCAAATAGAAAAAACTAAAATTGTTTTAAAAAGGATGCTATTTTATTGCATAAAAGAAGTTTCCAAGTAATATATTTTTAAAAGATATATCTAATCTCTACCCACAACAATATCAATAGAAACGAAAAGCCTAAATAAAGTTTATTTATTTGATAACTCAATATCATGAACATGTCAAATTTCCCCAACCGGATCTATAGATTTAACATAATCTCAACTAAAATATCAAGAGATTTATTATGGAAAATTAACAATCTGATCCTAAAGTATTGAATATGGAAATGCAAAGGGCAAAACAATAGCCAAGACATTCTTAAGGAAGAACAAAATGAGTTTGCCCCACCAGTTATCAAGACAATTTAAAATTTGGTGTTGGAGAAAAAAAAAAGATAAATAGACTAATTAAATAAAACAGGGCATAGACAGTACCTAGTCTGGAACCTCTCCAGTGTAGATGTGAACTCTTCATTTATGGCAAAGATGGCTCCTAAGTGCACTATGTTAACATTGATCTCTTAGTAAATGGTGTTGAGTTGCTGGATTTATATACCACACATAAAAATTAATTCTCAGCCAGTTATAAATGTAAATGTGACAAGTACTACAGTAATGCTTTTAAATGATAAAATTGTAAAATACCTTTATGACTTTGCAATAGATAAATATTTCTTAAACAGGATGCACAATGTATTAATTATGAAGTGAAAGATTAATACCTCAGGGTAGGACAAGATATTTATAACACATGTAATTAATAAAGATTTTATATTCAAATATAATAAACAATATACAAATTAATAATGAAAAAATAAAGATAATACAAATTTAAAAATAGGCAAGATACTTGAATAAGCGTATCATAAAAAGGGCATGCAAACTGTGAACAGACACGCTGAAAGGTTCAAAACTCATGAGAGGTCAGGGAAACAGAAATTAAAGCTATGATGAATAATACTACATGTACCAAATTGGCCAAAATTATACAGACTGATACTACCAAATATTGTTTAATGGTTTGAAATAACAGGAATACAAATCATCGATAGAGAAAGTTTAAATTAGTAAAAATACTTTGAAAATCACATATTTTTTAGAAAAGTTTTAGACTTACAAAAAAAAAAATGAGCAGAAAATACAGAAAGGTACTTCAGTAACTAAACTTTTTAGTTCATTTAGTCATATTATACCATTAAGTAAACTCAATGTATGTTGAATAGTAGTTATAAAAAATAAAATCTTTGTCTTGTTCTTACCTTTCAAAGGAAGTGTTTTCAATCACTCATTATCATCTTTTCTGTGTGTCATATAGGTACACTTTACCTTAGGGCCATCTTTTATCAGACTAAAGGCAGAAGAGGTTTAGTCCCACTTTGCTAGAAACTCCTGTTAAGAATTGGTGTTTTTTTCCCTACTTTTTACACAGTGATCATATACTTTTCTTCTCAATGGCATTTAATGCAGAAAATTGCTTTAAAATTTTCCTAAATTAATTTCTTATTGCATTTAAGAGTATGCGTCATTATGTATTATTAGTCGTAACATTATTTATTATGTTGCTGGATTCTATTTGCTAGAATTTTACATTTGTTAATGGAATTAGCCTATAATTTTCTTTTTTATTTTAAGAAATTGCCGTTATTATACCATAACATCAAGTGATCTTCCTTTACAGGAAATGTTTTACTTTCCTAGTCCTCTTTGGGTTTTATTTCATCCATAATATTTTAACATTTCACCACATTTTGTCAGGATCTCTTTTTCTTTCATTCATTTTATTCCATGTTCAGCAAGATCTTTCACCAAAATGCATATATTTTCTTAGTCTTTTGAAATAATCTTTCATTATTCATCACTTATTTCTTCTTTTACTTTACCTTTGTTCTCTATATCCATTAAGCAGATGTTTAAAAATCTTAATTTTCTATTTATGTCTCAGTTTTACTCTTTTTTAAACTGTTTGCCCTTTTGTATTACATTCTGTGAAAATATCTTTTTTGTTTTCTTCCAGTCCATCTTTTACTTTATACATTCTCTCTTTTGAAAGTTTTAAAATTTCAGCTATCATTTTTAATTTCCAGGAATTTTAAGGATGCAAAATCCTCCCAAATTTATCACAAATTTTTCACTACACTTAATTGAAATTATTCTCTTTTCTACGCTAATTCTCTTTCTCAGGAATTCATTCTTCTTTTATTGATTTTGATAGCACCAATTGATGGTTTTAGTTTCAATCAAAACCTTGGTGATTGTTGAGTAATTGCTTATTTTTGCATTTAAGATGCCCATAGGTCTTATGCAGATATGATTCTGTTCATTATAGGCTATCTGTGATGATTTGGGGAAGGGAACATGATTTACTGCATTAGAGTTGTTTGTCTTTTTTCTTCCATTTCAGAGAAAGGAATTATTTTCATTTTTTTGTAGGTTAGCAACTGTCCATTGACTTTCTTTAACTCTCTGTATCTAGCACAAATATTTATTAATTTAGTTTTGATGCAAATATTTTTGATACCTGGAGCCTAGCACGGTCAGAGGAAAATGGAAGAATCAACACACCTAACTGTTCCAAACACAGTTCCAAAGCTATTCATTTTAAGCATTCTTCTGGTATCGACATTTGTACCTCATACTCACTCTGAGAAGCCTGTTCTCCTAAAAGCAATCCTGCCTTTGGAGCAGTTTCCTCCTACAAGTACCATTTTGTTCTTCTTTGTTCTAATTCAGACTGATTTCTGCCTTTCAAGAATTTCTAAGAATATCTGATATAATGATGGAATTCATTTTTTTTTTTTAATCTACCCATCGAAGTATTAGTACTGGCTTTAGATCTTTCTTATCAGCTCAAAGAATTTGGAGCAAGAGAAGAGGTAGATAAATGTACTTACTCCACCATCTTGTTCAAAGTCTTAGAACATTGTTGGTTATTTCACTGTATATACCCAATAGTTTTTCATGACTCAGTGACACCAAAAAATATCTATACTCTCTGCAAACAACATTTGTTTATAACTGATATTCCTTTTGTTCCTTGATTTCATGTTCTGTTATTTGACAACTATCAGTTATTGTATGCTTCAATAATCACTTAAGAGTCATAAGACTTTTATAAACTCTAAATAAAACTAATTGCTTAAAAATAAAAAGCTTGTAAACATTGAAGGAAATATGACTCTCTTTTTGAGAAGGATCGCCTTAAAGGAACAACCTAATAGCTTTTGGATAAGTCTCAGGCACTCTTGCTGGGATCTCGAGACGCTGAAAATTCTCAAATATGAATCTTTGTAGAGAGTATATATACAGGGTATGCTGTCATGCAAAATACTTACTTCTCAATATGTATGAGAAAAGAACAATTTCTCTTTTTCAAAGAATAACTTTAATAAGCAAATTATATTTCCAGGAAATCCACATTTTATTGAATTATTATGCCAAATATTAAACCAATTACTTTTATTCTTTTTACCACAGAATACTGGTACCTTGTTGAGTTATGTAAGACAAACTTACCATTTTAAAACACCAAGTTGACTGTCTGGATCTTTATTCTATCAAGCATATTAAGCAATGTGTAATAAATAGATATATAACATAGTCTAGATTATAAGTGTTTTCTTAAAACAAGAGATTGTTTGTTTATGTATAGATATGTAAATCTGGTCTCTATATTGCAAGTAGTAAGTAGTTTAATAGAATTATTCACAAAGTACATATAATATTAAGTTAATATTTTTAACCTAAGAATTATTTTAAATTTAGATTAAAAATGAACATAATTTGGAGGTATCAAGACAAACGTATTTTTAATTTAATGTAGATTTTATTTAAAAAATGAAGGGGTTTTTTTATTTGTAAATTATTGCATGTATGGTTAGGCAGTGCTTCACTGCCCTTTGTATTCTACATCAGAGTTCTACTTACTAGCTATATCACCTCAGGAACATTCCTTATCTTAAACAGTACATGCTTCATATGTCATATAGTGGAATTAAATCAGATAAAACCTGTTAGGCACTTAGAATCATACCTGACACATGGTAAGCCCTCAGTAAATGTTAGCTATAATTATTTATATTTATTATGATTATCTCCCATTATTCTACCAAAGAATCCCAGATTATAGAAAAGCCATAAGATATAGTCTCTATCTTATAGAGATAGACACTATAAGCTCAGAATTATTTTCTGGTAAGGCATAAGAAAATAAAAACACGTAGTATTTTTGCTGGCATACATTTTATGGCAATGGCATTGAAACACACAAAATAGTCATTTCTTCTGGTCAAGAGTTATACTGAACTAATTGGCAAAATCTCACTTGATCTGTGAAGTTGGTTACCATCAGCAGCTTTACAATAAAGGTACTGCTTTAGTCAGACACACAGCATCAAATTTTACCAGCATTAACTAGTTGTGAGATATTAAACTGGGGCCAATAGGAGATAAAATGACAATCTCAAGAAAACTAGAGCAAGGGAAAGGTAAATCACAATGCGTAATTCAGACGCAAAGTAAACCACTGAAGACGGTGGGGTTACAGGATGGGAGTGGCCAAGGAAGAAGAGGTATCAGGAGATATGCTGAATGACACTATCACTAAATGCCAAAATAAAAGTCATAGATCATCATAGCTCATTGAAAGTACATTACACTCCCAGACTCACATAAGGACTTAGGGAGGGGGATTTTTTACATATCTGCCACCTGACACATAGGCTATGCTACCTCCTCGTATATGTGCTTTGACAATTAAAAACTACTAGATAAATAAAAATGGTTAGAAAAAAAAAATAGTAAGTATCTGAATATCCAAATATATTTCTTCTGAAAAAAAAAATAATAGGGAAATTTCAATGCCTAGAATAAGGATTAGCCAACGTCTATAAATCTGCCACATAGTAGGCACTCAAAATAAATAAGTGAATGAAAAGAATAAGTGAACAAATGATGAAAACAACTAGTGGCAAAAGTGTTGTGATCATTTCTTAAGTATCTGAACATATTATATTACTACAAGACTTTATCATTTCTGCTATTTGAAATACAAATGCCAAATCCCATTTGTTTACAGAGTCCTGCACTATTTGAGCTATTGCTCTTTAATCTGAATTTAAGCTGCCTCTTTTCTGGTTCTGTTTGGATCACGCCATCATTGACTGTTACCTACTGATATATACAATATTTTGAAACTGAATCTTCAATATTTTTCTTGAAGCATTTTTGGTTATTTAGTTCTCAGGCCCATCAGGATCTTCCTATAATTTTAGCTCTAACAGCTGGGAAACTGACATCCCAATTTTACTTACCTGCTTACATCTAAATAATAATAATAATAATGCTTATTAGAGCATTATTATCTACTACTTCTGCTACATTTTCTGAGACTTGACTTTACCGCTTCATCTCTGATATCCCCACTTCTCTAGCTGAGCAAAAATGCCTTTTGCACTCTTTTTCTAGGATGCCCAGTTGAACATTATCCAGTATCCCAGACTCTGGTTCTCTTTCTAAGTCAAATCCCTGCTGGCTGAACCCTAAATAGTTTTTATTTACTCAATGTATCTTCCTATCAATTTCCCACTTGTCATGGATAGTAAAGAAATTTCTACTTTTATACAAAATAGACTATAATTATATCTAACTCTCTACCAACTCTAAGATTGAAATTTAAAAATTCAACTGGATCAAAAAACTACAGAGTGCATTTCCTTATTTCTTTTTTTTAAAAAAGTCTAGTTCATCCCTTTAAACATAGCTTGCCCAGTTACATACACATGCTACAAAGATCTGGAATAATAATAGGATTAAATTTTTAGCTGAACTCTGTTGGGGGTCGGAGCGTGAACACATGCACACATGCATGTATGTTTGCATTCTACTCATATTCCCAGCTTCTATTAACAAAGGGCAGAAAAGCATCTGAAAACCACCTGCCCTAAACTTCATTTAGACCGATGGCTCTTATTCCTGGCTGGGTTTTAGAATCACCCGGGAAGTTTCTGAAAACTCTCAATGCCCAGATCCCACCTAGACCTATTGTATCAAAGTTGCTGAATGTGGGGCCCAAGCCTCAGTGTTTTTTAAAGGACCAAAAATGACTGTAATATACACTCAGGGTTAAGGACCACTCTTTAGACATTTTCTGTCTTCTCTCCCCTCCCTTATTATGGCTTCATATGACTTGTCCCAAAATCTGTCCGATTCTGCTCTCACAATACTTGACTTAACAGTTCTCTTGAGTGTGCATAATATCCAATAATTTGGGCAAGTATAACTTCTAGAACTCCTAATAAGAAGACCAATTTGCCCCACTTTGACTTTCTCAAACAACAAAGAGTATCAAAAGAAAAAAATAAGAAAATAAATAGCTCAAGTGGAGATGGACTGGAAATCACATTGCACCTGAATTTACCACTCTCTATATCATTTTTACCTTCAATTCTCTTCATTTCCTCCATTTTCCAGCCAGATTATTGATGCCACCCTAACTCACCCATATTTGTACTTTAAAATCACTTCATTCTCTGGTCCTAACAGCGAATTATTTTTCTCCTTAGTTTGAGCTAAGAAATAATTCTTTCTTTTAAATTGTAACCTCATTAGGAAAATTGCAGCAATGGAAAAGAAAGCCAAAATATTAAGGTAGAAAAATATCAAAATGCAAAATAGTAAAACATAAAAAGTTTATTTAAAGATGGGCTCACAATGACAAGTTTTAGAATATACAAGATCCAGTTTCTTTACTTCAACAAAAATTACATCCACCATTTAGTGAGCACCTTCCGTGTGCCTAGAATCCTATGAAGAACTCTACCTTATGACATTACCGCATAGCCATCACCCAAATTTTATAATTGAGAAAAATAAGTCATTGTGACATAGTCGAGAAGTGGCCAATGCATGATACAAACTCAGGTCTCTAATGCCAAGGCACATTCCCTTTGAACTACAGCATTTAACGATGGACTGGGCAAGCTGGTCTTGAATATGAAATGAATCTGGTCTGGATCTATTCCCAGGGTTATGAGACCCATCCAGGATATACGATCCAATCTCCTCTCACTCTACCCTCCCTATATCCACCTTGGTCTTCAGTTCTATAGACATTCTAGTCCCTGGGGCCAGTTCTGATCCCAAGTTTTTTCTGATTCTGAATTTGTAGTTATCTCCCTTTCTCCTTTCACAGGCCAACTGGAATTTATAATCATTATAGTTTTATAAGCTCAGAATAGCTTAACTATAATCTCACTTATCACATGATTGTAAGGGTAGAGCTACTCTTACACTCATATTTGATATATGCAAGGTTCCTTTTTTTAATCAAGATTCTTTTAAAATACAGTTACATTAGTATTGTTAGTTTTGTTTTTAAGTTCTAATATTTTTCACTCAACTACAATATCCCTTTTAGGTAGGGATTTGGGTCATAGGTTTCTGTTCTTTAATACTAGATGTATATGGTTAAAGGCACAATAAGATACGCTGAGTGAATTTAGCCTACATTTCAATAAAATATTAGTTTCCAGGAGATATTACAGCAAAAGCTAACAGCAAAATAAATAGACTTGCATTTACTTGCAAAAGCTTAGTTTTTGAGGTCTCTAGATAGCTAGGATACGATGCAATTAGAAAACAACTTATCTGCCATTCAGAATATAGTTGCCAAGTAAAACCTAACTAAAATACATGCTGTGACCACTCTCAAAAGAGACTAAAGGAAAATAAGTGAGGCCACTTCCTCTTTATAAGGTTGAGAATTCAATCTCAGAAATAAAACAAAACTTAACAAAAGAAGATGAAACATAAGAAGAGTCAGTACAGACAAGGACATTCAGAGGGAAAATGCATTGAGATTCCTTAATGTAGCACAACAATAGACAGAAAATATGGGTGCTTTGAACAGAGCAAGGAAGGAAATTTACAGGAAGTTTTGGGATTCAATACACTGTTATGTTTGAATTCATAATTTTGTTTTCAAAGACAATGTCAGAACTAAAGAGAGCATGGGACCTAACTATGGAAATTCAAGGGAGCCTTTCTCATTCTCTTTGTTTATTTATGACCAATGAAAAACACTCCAAAGAGAGACCAAGAAATGTGGAGTTTGGTGTCATAATGTACAGAGTGATATATTGTGATGACAAGAAAATTGTGCACTTAGATGACCAGGGAACAATGGCTTATATCTCCCAGTTCCTTATTTCTACTTGGGGCTTTCAGTGCCCTGAGAGTAAAAGGCAATGCAGTATCTCATCATTTTCTCCAGGAACTCTTACAAAGGTCAAGACAATAGAACCCATGTCAACTAGAAGAGCTCACGGACTCTCTGCTCTGATTACAAGGGCTTAAATTCAACTCTAACTTCCCTTCAACTTGAGAAGGAGCTGTTAACACCTATTGACAGGCAAAACTTCTCTCTATTAAAAACAAAGACATATGAATGCAAACACACACACACACACACAGTGACTGTCCTATAAAGAGCAAGAGCCACCTTGTAGAAACACAGAAGGGAATATTGAGAGACATCATGGCAAAAATAGAAGACAAAAAGGGGAAAATACAATTAATAAAACATAAAGTTGTATCTCAAATTCATCCTAATGTTCACTTTTCAAAATGTGAGGTTACCAGAGAGACCAAAGATATCTCCCCCATTGCCCTGAGATGCTGTATTTGGAATCAGGAAATTGCAAGGACATTAGGCTCTTATTTGGTTGTTGTTTTCTGTTGATTGTGAAAACATCTTAATGAAAAAGCTGATAAGAGCCTCAAAACCGAATTCTGGGTAGGAAAATAATGGCAAGGGAAAATAAAAGGGGGGTGGGGAAGCCTATCTCTAGATATAGCAGTTAACAGATACATTATTAAAAGCAGTAAAATAAAATATTTTGATCCCTATCAGGAACTGATATTAAAATAAAGAAATCTAAATTCTCATTTTTATAATGATCATATATGTTTATTGATTACCAGCATAGGAGATCCCATTAAAGGTCAAAAAAATTATTGTCCAAATTTCTCTAATTTCAAATTTGCAGGTTTGAATTAAGTATAATGATATTCCACAAGAATACCCATCTATAGAATTGGTTCTATATCTAAACAGAATGAAGACATCGTTTATTTTCCAGAAGTAACAAATTAATTTAATCCCTGTCAGGTTGACCTATAAAACTGGATCTGGCCAAGATTTGATGTAAAACCTATATATTTATTAAATACATTTTTGCCAACTTATCCAACTAAGTCAATTTGCTACAGAAATAAATACAAATGTATTATACCATAGTTGCAAAACTCTTAATGTGAAATAAAAAGTATGTTATCATTTATCAAAATAATAAGAACAAAAATAGAAAATAATTCTCAAAAGTATGCACAAAACCATAGAGGGTACATACTATCTTTAACACAAATAATCAGAAATATTGCATATTTTTTTCACCACTTGGATGTTTTAATGGGAAAACAATGCAAAGTAAAGTAACAGGTTTCCACTAAGAGGCTGCTGTGGTGATATGAGCAAAGGCAAAACTGGAACGGATATATTTAAATAATAAATCAGTGATTCAAAAGGCTTCTTATTTGTAATACAAACTTACAATATTCAGAGTAATAGTAAAAGAAATAAATCAAAGGTCATGTTATTATGATACTAAACTGCAAATATATGAAATGATAGAAAAAAGGACATTAGGTAACATGCCAATTTCTATTTCAGTCTAAACTATAAATAAACTAGACTTCAAAATATTTAATAACTACCTCTGCCACATTATTACCGATAAGACTACATTTTATTTATTATAGATACACTGATGGTTGAATAAGTTTATGATAAAATTCCCAATATCTAATATACTTTAAAAACTTTTCTTCAAAATCATGAAAAGAAATCAAAGCTTCTATTTGTATTACCTTAACAGCTTTTTGAAAGTAATTAAAAGAAGTTAGATTCATATAAAATCATAAGAAATGAAGGATGTAAGATGTAAAAAAACATAATAATTTTTAATTCATCATTGTATCACTTGTCTAGAGAAAAATTATGTTGCATTTTCAAAATCTTGAGGGTACTCTGGGATTTCTTTTTGTAATTAGGGTTCTTATTTCTAATGAACCTACACTGACACATCATAATCACCTAAAGTTCGTATTTTAGATTAGGGTTCACTCTTAATGTTGTACATTCTATACAGAGTTTGAATGAATATATAATGACTTGTACCCACTATTTTAGCATAATACAGAGTATTTTCACTGTATTAAAAATCCTCTGTGTTCTATTTATCATTCCTCCTAACCCAAACACCTGACAACCACTGATCTTTTTACTATCTCCATAATTTTGCCTTTTCTGGAATTTCATAGAGTTGGAATCATATAGTATATTCTCCTTTCAGACTGACTTCTTTCACTTAGAAATATGCATTTAAGGTGACTCTATGTCTTTTCATGGCTTGATAGCTCATTTCTGTTTAGTGATGAAAAATATTTCATTGTATGGACATATCACAGTTTATTTATGCATTCGCTTACTAAAGGACATATTGGTTGCATCAAAGTTTGGGTAAATATGAATAAAGTTGCCATATATATTCGAGTTCAGGGTTTGTCTTCTTATTCTCTTGACATTGTCTTTCATTGAACAAATATTTTTAATTTAATGAAGTCCAGCTTATCAATTATTTCTATCATAAATCATTCCTTTGGTATTTTATCACCACACCCAAGATCATCTAGGTTTTCTCCTATGTTAAGTCTGTGATACATTTTGAGTTAATTTTTGTGAAAGGTGTAAGGTCTATGTGTTGATATATTTATTTTATTTTATTTATTTATTTTATTTACATGTAGATGTCTACTTTTTCTAGCACCATTTGCTCAAAAGACTCTTTGTTCCATTGGATTGCCTTGCTCCTTTGTCAAAGTTTAGTCGACTATATTTATGTTGGTCTATTTATAGGCTCTTTATTCTGTCACATTTATCTAATTGTCTATTCTTTTGACAATACCACACTCATGATTACTATACCTTTATAGTAAGTGTTGAAGTTGGGTAGTGTCAGTCTTCTAACTTTGTTCTTCTCCTTCAATATTGCATTGGCTATTCTGAGCTTTTTGCCTCTCCATGTAAATTATAGAATCAGTGTATCTAGCTCCACAAAATAATTTGCATTTGTGTTACTTCTATATTTACAAAAGGAGATTTACTGAAAGATATGATTGGACATGGTATCTTCTTATAAACATTAGAGAAAAATCAAAACTCAAAATGAAAGAAGGAAAAGACACAGTAAGGGAGAATCTACCACAATGTGAAAGTTCCAATTAACCAGCAAACTGCACTGGACCAAGATCCTTATCCTTACTTAGCCATTAACCTAAACTACTCTAGTCTATTCACTTAACCTCTCTTTCAGTAGTTGCAAAGTTGAGAATTAGACTGGATAACCTGCAACCTATTGGTTCTAAAATCAAAAGATTAATAAAAAGGATCAATTAATAAGGCAAATAATGTTTTTATTGCGGTTTTTATTTTTCACGAGCTTCATGTATTATTTTATTCCTTTTTTTAAGTTTTATTTTTAATTCAAAAAGTAATACCTGTACAGAGTAAAAAAATTAAAACCACAACAGTAAGCCTCTTTCATAGGCCACAGATTCAGTTCTCCTCTACAGAGACAAACAAAAATTTTTGTGTGTTCTTCCATATATTTTGATGTCTAATTTTAAACAAACTGGAATATATTGTATATGGTGTTGTTAAATGTATGTTTTTCACTTAACAGAATATAGTGGCTCCTTTTTCCATATTTGTATACAAAGGTTTAACTCAATATTTTTTGAAAGCTGAGTATTATTTCATTGTATTAATTTAAAATATCACACTGATTTTGTAGTTTATTTTAAGCTTCAACATAAATCAGGAAAAATTAACCAAGCTTTTACAGTGAATCACATAATAATATAAAGTAGCAACCACTAACAAACGGTATTGAATACTTAACATTTATCTAATACTTTATGCATGAAATTCCAGCCTAAAATTCACTCTAAATTTATGACTTGACTAATCATAAAAACAAAACAATACATAATATTTTTTGTCAGCCTTCAAAGAAGCAAAGTATTTCAGTAATTTGAGGAAATAAAATATTAGCTAAAAATAATGAATTTGAAAAGTTAACTATGGAAAAATATTCCCAAGGGTTATAAAATATCCAAAAGAAGAACTATATAATTAAAGTTTTACTAAATAAGACTCAAAACAGAAAGTTAAAAAAGTGAAATCCAAATTGCTAAAGGAGTTTGGCTCTTATGATTCTTTAGTCAGATTTGCATGTGCATTTCATAGCAGATGCTCATTTACTGCTGGTCATGATTTGATGCAGGTCTTGAAGACACATGCAGCACTGGGTTGTTGCACTGAACCAACAGGTAAGTTATATTTCAAAGCATATGAATGTATAATGATATGAAAAAATTAAAACCTAAGGTAAGTATTCACTTAAATTTGAAATGGTTCTGAGTGAAATCCTTTTTTTTGAAAATTACAATGTATTCATAAAATAATTTGAAACTTATCAGACATTTATGGTGCACTTGTGGTATGTACTATCCCACATCTCTAATATAATTTCATCAATAACTGTGTAAGGATCATTATTGTTATTACTATTAATGTTTTCATTATTATTATTATCTAATGATTGCCTTAATGCCTAGTACATAGAAAGCATCCTATAAATATCTATTTAAAAAACAAGTGAATGAATACAATTGTATTTTACGAGGGAAGAAGCAGATTCAGAGTAATTAACCCAACAATAATCGAGCAACTATACATTAACAAAATTAGCTACACTATCTCCTTCTTATATGAGTCTCAGAGAATACAGTATTGCCTATTTAAGACAAAATTCACACTCATTTCTAGTGCTTTTAATATGGTCAACAACTCAAAAACATTCAGCAAACACATTAAGTCAACCAATATTTGGAGAACTGGATGTCAGTATTTGAGAGAGTCAAAGAGGACACTCTTGATAAGCTATTAGTAAAATATCATAGATAAACATGAAACAAGTAGAATAAAATTTAAATGAAGTTTTCAATGATTTTGTAAGTTGATCAAGTATAAAAAGTAGAAGCAAAGAAACTAAGAACTACATCAACAAAATAAATTATGAAAGGTATACCAGTTACTACAATTGTTGATTTCAGAACATAATAGAAACAGGATATGAATAAGGAATTAGAAGTGTATTTTTAATAATTTATATTTATATTCTCAATGTGAGCAATGATCAAGTAGAATCATTAATAGTCAAGCTTGATCATAGGAGAGAAAAAAAATAGATGACATGATCAAAAAAAATAAAACTTTACCCAAGTGGAAGTATTATAGAATTCTAAACCCAATCTTGAGAGAGAAATGTGCTTTTGTTTTGAGAGATGCTATTAGTATTAATCATTGGGTAATATAAAGGTAGCATGACATAATAATAGTTGGAAAGGAAACACTTACTGGATGCATATTTTGTGGTAAGTTACTTTACTTTGATTACTCACACAACATTGCAGAATAGTATCCCCAAAATACAAATGAGGAAACCAAGTTGAACTGGAATCATAACAGCATTATCCTAGTGCAGGCTCTTCCAGTTATGAACTCCATGGCTCTGGAAGAAATCACAGCCTCCCTGAGCGTTAGTTTCTTCACCTGTATTATAAACACGATACTTTCCCTGCTGACTTTCCACAGTTGTTCTGTGACAGCAATTACATAACATATAGAGTCTCTACATTGTAGAAATCGTTTCACAAATACAGGAGTTTATTACAGTTGCAAAAGTCATGTTGATGGAATCAACATGAGCAACAGCAAAGTGGTTAAGAGCTCAGCCCCTGGCATCACATTAGGTGTGCATCTTGGCTATGTTATTTTCTACCTGTGTAACCTTAGAAAACTCTTTAATCTCTTTGTAGCTTAGTTTCAATATTGGTATAATGAGAACAATAAAAATGTCTATCTTATAGAAACATTGTGAGTATTAAATGATACAACAACATTAAAAGTCAAACTCATTTCTGTGTGGAGAACCAGTCTCTGGATATCTTTGCCAATTTTCACCAATGACTAAATAATTTGTTTATTTAATTCTGTTCATATCAACAAACATTTACACAAAATCAACACTCTGAAAAATACTATGCCAGATACTTCTGGGGATGCAAAGATGAATAGGATAGAATCTCTGCACTCTGAGAAATTAGCCTGCAGAGAGAAATAAACACATAAATAATCATAATAAAAGACAGAGTGTGATATATGGGCGTATCAGAGAGAAATTTCTGCTGTACTTTGTACAGCAGAAACAAATATTTAATCACCTTCGTTCATTTTAGACAACCCAGCCCCTTGGTCAGTGGTAACTGAAGGATAACATATAGGGCAATATTTTTAAAATTGATGAATACAATAAAAATGTATACTCATAATCTGTCTTTTGTTCCAATATGAAATGAAGATGTATCTTTTATATTGAAACTACTAGCCATTAGGCTGTAGTCTCTGGAAATTAACATAATATAACTGGTCCATGGACTTGAAATTATTTTTCCCAGAATGCAAATAGATATGTGTTAATCTGTTCATAGTCTCTTATTACTATTACAGCCTATATTAAAGACAGGTATCAATGCTTGGGAATAAGTCTTTAAGCATGAAACCAATCAAAGATAAAAGACATGTAAGAGATTGAAGCTGAAATCTCATTTCTCTAGGTTGGTATTAGGTAATCAATCTGTTGAATTCAGATGCCCAGACACCACACTGAAAAAAAGTTGTTATTTTTCCTTTTCCTGTGCAAGGTCAGCAAGTATTTACTCTAGATCTATGAAGTTCAGATTGTGTATACTTCAGCTCTTCATCAAAAATTCAATTAAACTATCAATAACACACCACTTCAATACCATCCCGTTTATACTGTAGAAATGACCTTTTCCTGTTTCTTTGCTAGAATTTTTCATTGATAGCTATTACTTGCAACAAAATTTAAGCATCTTGCCTACATTTATGCAATAACTAAGCTCTTAATTTGTCCTAGTCCTACGGTTTCTCTTATTTTTAAATTGATTCTAGATAAATTTTTATAGTGCTCATCAGTTTTCAAAGTACTTTCATTATGTTACATTACGTATTCTTTGAGTTATCAAGGGGCTGTGCAGCTCAAATGAGTGAAAGCCAAAAAAGTTTGATTCATATTCGAAATATAGTAGGAATTTCTCTTTGATGCCTCTGTATATCACACTCTATCTTAAATTATAATTATTTCTGTGTTCATCTTATAAGACTCTGAGTCTTCAGAGTGCAGGGATTCTACCAGTCATCTTTGCATCCTCTAATGTGCAAGTACATTCCAATGGGCAAGTTTATTACAAGCCAGTGGTTACTTAATAAGAGTTTACTGGGAAAAAATATCACACTCCACAATATGTCTCCCATCTACCTAAATTCCAATCTCATCTCTTGATATTCTCTTATACGTCAGCTATGCTCAGGTAGATCCAAAGCTGAGGAGTTAAAGGGACGAGAGAGACTATTTTGTCTCATCTCCAGATATTCTACATTAGTAAGTTGTAAGTAGAGTTCAGAAGTATACACACACTAAGCTGATATTCTCAACTCTAAAACAAGTAAAACTATTTTCTATTCTACAAGGCCACTTTGCAATTTTCTACTCCAAGTTTTTTTTTATTATTATCACTGTAAAATAGACAGTTCCTTCCCAGATCACTGCTTCTCAATGCCCATCTTAAATAACACCTCCTGCATGAAGCTTTTCCTGATTTATTGCTTTTCTAAAATCTTTTATGACATTTTCTTATACTCTTTTTTAAATACTTATCATAATCTGTCTTGTAATACAGGCATCTGCATAACTGTTATTCCCATTAACAAATATGACATAATAAATATAATCTCTTTAAAGGAAGGAACTGTCTTAAACTTTTAAAAAACTCTAATAGACTGAGTATAATGCTTAATATAAAGATAGTTCATTTTTTAAAAAACCAGATGTTACATCATTTTACACTATTTAGTTCCTAGTATTGTCCCTATAATTATCCAAGTTGAAGTTAGTTAGCATCTGCCTCTAAACAGTTTAAACATTACATAAGATCCTTATAGGTCAAAAGATATAAGTAAGCACCCAAACTCACCTTAAATGTGCCTTTCTTCTAAACCAAATGTGATACACCACTAAATGCTAGAACGCCTACTTTGTTCCACTGGGCCACATAAAGTTGGAAGTTTCTAATTACCAGCAACAGCAGCACACAGCTTTTACATAATAACTTAGTTTTATGTAACATCATTGCTCTGAACAAGGGCGAGATGTTAATAGACAGAGTGAAATGAACTACGTGCATGGACATGACAGGAAGCAGCACCTTTTGGCACTGCTGTCATTTGAGGAAGGGGTACTCATAGTCCCAGGAACAAGGCCTAGAAATAAGGTTCCTGGGTCACCCCATCCTGTAGTGCTTTAGTGGATGAGAAAAGGGGCAGCTTGCTTAATTAATCAAGGTTGATTCTGACACCCATTCCTCATTCAATGCAGCAGGAGAAATGAGCCCTGAGGCTAAAAGGAAGTCATCCGTGAACCTCTACTCCAGCTCCTTATTTTATAACCCAATCTCCCTGACACCCTGAACTTCCTATTATAGTGGCTTCATCCTTCCTCCTTATACCGTTCTGCTCCCTTATACCATTATAGACTTACACCATTACTGAAACATGAGCCATTGATATTCCTTTTTCTTCATTCTTTATTTTTAAACATCTCTTCTTATCTTCCCAAATGTCTGTTTTCTGCGACACGAATGATTTTTATATAGCCAGTAGGCCCCTTCCTCCTGTTGCCTTACAAACTATCAGGCAATATCACTAACGCCTTGAGGTATTCTGGTATCATGGGAACATGCAATCAAATTTTCCGATCCTAGTTCAAAGGAATATATTTTTCTAAGGTTGATAAAAGATCACCTTACCAATCCTCCCAACAAAAAATAAACATAAAAACAATCTATCTTACATTATTGTAACAATTTTCCTAGTTATCCTCTTCTTCCCTCTTTACCGTTAAAATTATAACTACTACACTGAAGTGCCAGGAGCCTCAGCCAAAGAATCATAA
>NW_006494612.1:12422179-12464866 GCF_000325575.1 Pteropus alecto | reverse complement strand
AGAGATATTGGTCTGCTTGGGAATTTTTGGCATTGGGTAACCTAAAGTAATTTTAAATCATATTAAAGAAAAGTGGCATGTTTTATGTTTATAAAAGAGGCATTGGTTTCTAATAGTTGAAAAAGTGGACAGTGTGACAAAAGAGAGGACCCATACAACAAAGTACACTATAATTCAAATCTAATTCAAACTCACTAAGACCAAGGGAGTCTGAACTAGTAAAATATACTTGCCTTATGAGGCAACTTAGAGTATTCTAGAAGTTCATGAAAAGAAAAACTCTAATATTTTTCAAAGTCATATTATATATCCTACACACTTCTAATTCCTAATTCCCTAATTCCCATAAATTTAATTTTGTTTTCCTGGGTACAACTGAAAATGTTTAGAATATCGAATTGTCATTAGGTGTTTTAAAAAAAATATATAGCTGATAGTGGATTGTTTTCGGGCTAAAATTTTAGGATATATCCAATTGTTTGCAGAATGAAGCATTCCCCCTCTAAACTTATTTCCATACATTAAGGGGATGGCCACTCAAACCTAATTTCCAGGAGAAAGTAGAATAAATCTAAACGTGGAAAATCTCATAGGTCAAGGACTGGGGATGTGATTTAGGATTTACATGATTTAATGAATAATATGACCTTTTCCTTTGCATCAATCTTTCCCATTAACTGTGACCTTAGTCAAATCACTAAATTTATCTAGTGTTCAGTTGTAACTTCTATAAAACAAAAATTACAAATTCTGCTACACAGATTGCTATTAGAAATATTTAAAACAAAATGTGAAAAAAAAAGTATTTGTAAATTGCAAGGAACTATACAAATGAAAAAGAGAGAAAGTCCCTCCCCTACCTGGAGCTCTTGCCTGTAATCCTCATTTGACTTTGTGTTTCAGCTAGATAATAACAGTAATTGGTGAATAGGCCAATTTACCCCCATTTTTGATCCAGAAGGCACTCTTTTAGGTGCACCATTTCTGATAATAAAACATATTAAATATGAGCTGCAAATAAGCATTGCTTTCTCTTTCCTCTATAATTTAGTTTGCTTTTGTTTTATATCCTGGGCTATAAAAGTATTTATATTGGGTCTTTAATCTATACAGTGAAACCCATGTAACTCTCTTACTCCAACATATCATCTGGGTGTATCTCATTGGTATTTTTCCTTTCTAAATTCAACACACCACACACCATGTAAACACACACGTACCCACAGAGCACGTAAGTCTCGGTAGAAGTAGCATAATCAGACCGTTCTTCTTTGCACACATGCATAACTACTTAGGAAATTATAAAGTAAAACACCATCTATCTGTAAAACCTGTTTAGATTTCTAAGTTTGCCATTTATTATCTTATGTGATCTTGAGCAGGATACCTACCTCTCAAATTTTGTTTTTATAGTCTATAAGATAGGAAAATTAATATTTGTTTTTTTTCATATAATAGTCTTTAGGATAATATTTATGAAAGTGCTTTGTAAATCAAAAAGCAGTCCAGAAATAGAAAGTATTATTGCTATCACAACAATAATAATCTTTTTTATCAAATGAACAAACAAAACCTTAATGATGCAGTTCTATGAAACTCTCATCCTGGATTCTTGACACTGCCCTGGACACTCTACTAGGTCAATACCAGAACCAGAACCTCCAGCTGAGGCTGCAGGCACAGACTGAGAAGTAACTATCAGAATCATCGTTAGACATATAGTCAAAAGTTAGATGGTCTAGTTCAAACATGACAAATGATGTAGAACCAAGATTCAACATCAGTTACTTCTGAAACTAGAGAAGATGAAATCCTATTGAAGATGGTAGTGCTTAAAGTGAACAGAAAGAAACAAGGGTGGAAAAATTTCTTAAGCTAGAGTCAGGGGGTTTATACTGGCTATTAATGAGATGCTATTAATGAGTCACTACTACTGACATAGCATTCTGGGAATATCATATAGAACATGGTGTATTGTGAATGGTAGTTCACAGAATCAGACTGTTTAGGGCTAGCCCAACCTGAGTTACACACATTTTAACCTGGGAATAGAGATGGGAAAATGACTGGTCCAGAGACACAAAGCTATGATAATTAATGCATTTCATTCTGAATTATTTTAAGCTTGAAGATTATAAAAATTTTATAAGTGGGGTGGGCTTTAAATGATATTGTGATATTGCTTATTTTCTTTCTAGGTTTATTTGTAGATGGTATCTCAGAATCCAGTTTTCATCTCTTAATATCTCTTCAAATTATTCTTTATAGTAAGTTTCCAAAGTGCCAGTAAGAATCAGTAGAAGTATTGCCACTTATAAGGAAAAAATGCATGGTATTTACTTCACTATGGCATGAATCATTTAAAAAACTAAAAAAAAAAATTCCTATAAACTTACTACCAGGATATTTACATATTTTATTATTAAGATGATTAATTACCAATTTATATTGAATTATTATTAAAAGTGTTATTGAGAATATATATAAAACCATTTTCCATAAAATAAATATTTGTATGCCTTTCAAATGTGGATATTATTAATAAAAGTTGACTCAATAAATGGTTGTATTATTTTATTTTTATTATAAAATTTCTATGATTTCAAAGCTTTTACATTGCCACATATTTCCAACAGTTTAAAAAAAATGTTAGTTGAGCAGTAGGACAGGAAAGTAGAATTAGTTATGAATATTAAAATTTTTACACTAAATATGTATATACCTATAAAAATACTGATAAGAGATTTTTTACCATTTATTAACTACTCTCTTTTTATGTACAGTGTTTTCATTTATTTTCTTATTTATTCTTCATAAGAATGTGAAAGAATTACAGAATTGTGGAGTCCTGAGGAAGCTATGCCTGCAAACCATTCCATCTATTACTGGACTTTTTGGTTACTTAAATGAAAAAATTATCTTTTTTCTTTAAGCCCATTTGAGTTAGCTCTCCTGGTTACTGCAATTGAAAACCTGAAAAAAGAAAAAAAGCTCAAGAAAATTATAAAGTCATGAAAACTTTCTTAATGCTCCTGATGCTTTTATCTCTGCTCCTATTGACTCCTTATATAGCAATTTACACCTTAGAATATGGTCAATCACAAAATTCTTAATCCCTGAACAGAGATTTTATATCTTATTCTTTACATGTCTTTCACTGGGTCTAGAACTTTATCTTGGGTATATCAGGTGCTCAAGAAATGATTTGCCAATTACAAATTAATACTTTCATGTGAAAAATGAAAGTATGAAAGAGTTTCTGTTTATTTTTATCCCTGATGCATTAAATTTCTTCTGATGATTCATTTTTGTAGACCAGCTTAACAATACATAAAAGTTTCTGTATGGTCAGTTCCTTCTAAATCTGCCTCCCTAGCCAGGGTGGCCAGGAAACATGACAGCACCTAAGCAACCCAGCCTGATCCCTGACAGGTGCCATCCCATTCCAAACAGCCAGAGAACCAAAAGGGAAATAAGTACATCAGTGACATGGAGTGTCAGGAAAACTCCAGGGTGCCATGACAGAACCACAGGAGACATGTCTAACTAATGCAAATGGGAGAGTAGTCCTTGGGGGTCAGCAAACTTCTCCTTCAAACCTCAGGAAAATGACAGCAGAAAATCTTTTATTAAGAGTAGAAAGACAAAATGTAGTCAAACTCAGTGAAGTTAAATTAACTCAAGTGTTATGTTTGGATTTTAAAAAACTCATCATTGACTTTTTGTTAACAGAATCAGTGAGCATGTATTTTTCCATCCCTTCCTCACCAACATATAGAGAAAAAGAATTGCTTATGATTTATCAAGAGGACACACAGAAAAGGCACAAAGAAAGCCATACATAGTCATGGTATACTTGCTCACTCAAGCAAAGCTATTCGTTTTGCTGGCTGCTTTTTCCTCTTTGCTGTCACAAAAGATTTAAATGTCTACAGAGCATTTCATAAACATTCTTTTTCTTCATGATGCCTACATTTCTACAGTATAAACAAAACATGTCTTTTTTTTCTGGGAAATACAAAACTTTGAGTAAATCAACAGCCTGACAAATTATAATATATTGGAAATAATGATGAGTGCCTACTATCTGTAACCTCTCCCCAAGAAATACACACACACACACACACACACACACACAAACACGCACTGTTGTTTTCAAAACACTCCTCTTGTCTTCAAAGATTTCACCATAGTTGAAGTGATTGTCCCTGAAATAAGGGCACTCATAGCTTGATAACGTTCATTCCCCCACTTTACTCTTGACGTTCCCAACACACACAATATGTAAAATCACATATTAAAACAAAGCTGTAATTTTGTCCTTATGTTTATAATAGATAGAGGGTCTTTAGAGTACAATTCTCCATTTCCTCAAAAACTGTAAAACAGAAAAATGTCTGCCTCAGAATGATCTTTCTCTGCATTTATTTTTCTAGTAGCATCCTTATTGTATTATTTAAAAGAGATCTTAATTATTAAACATGTATCCTGAATTAAATATAATTGATGTCAATGAAAACTCTGCTCAATGTTTGCCCATGTAACATACAAACATTTCTACATAAATGAATGCAAGTCTAATAGTATCTTTAGAAATGAAAGCCAATTTATCCTATCAGAAAAATTTAAAACACATTAAGTTCTTACTGCAGCAGCCCAGTGTGTGTGTGTGTTTTTTTTTTTTCCAGGTAGCATTGAGGTAAATTAACTATCACCAACTGTCTAGATTGGTTAACAATTTACAGCTATTCCTTTCAAATGCTAATCATGCAATTTTTCTTTACAAATCCACAACATTCTCAAGCAGCTCAACTATGAACACAAACAACTGCCTATTGCTCCATAGAGAGAAGAGGCAAACATTTTACTTCAGAGGGTCAGAAATACGGTTTTGATCAGTATAGATATTGCCAAAAAAGTCACTACAATATGCAAAAAAAGTCAAATTAGAGAGGAGATTAGAGAAAATGAGATCATGCCAATTTATGAAGGACTCAATACTTAAAGATAGTGACTGAAATCTGGTACTGCATTTAATCAAATTCAATATTCAATAAATCCAAAATTCTGATCCAATGATGACACATAAGAAAAGATAAATAAGTAACTACTAACCCTGTCCCATCTAATGGAAAAGAAAACATTGAGAAATAGTCCAGTGGCATAGACTCACTCAAAAACTGAGATATAATTAATCACAAGACAACAGAGTTTACACCATACCTTACCACAACATTACTAAATACCTATTTATAACAGTTCCATTTACCTGGTACATCAACTGAGGAAATAATCTCTGACATAAACGATATATTAACAAAAACCTGAAAAACTTAAAAGCAAAGAGAATAACAAAGAGAATAGACCCACATAAATATAATCAACTGATCTTTAACAAAGGAGCAAAGGCAATCCAATAAAGCAAAGATCATCTTTTCAGAAGATGATGCTGGAACAATGGGACATCTTTTTGCAAAAGAATCAAGACCCAGACCTTATATCTTTCACAAACATTAATTCAAAATGGATTTTAGACATAAATGTAAAATGCAAAACTGTAAGACTCCAGGAAGATAACATAGTTGAAAACCTAGATAAATTTGCATATGGCAATGACTTTTTAAATATAACACTAAAGCCATGATACATGATAGAAGTAATTGATAAACTGGACATCATTAAAATTAAAAATGCATGCTCTGTGAAAGACAGTGCTAAGAGAATGAGAAAATAAAACACAGACTGGGAAACAATGTTTTCAAAAGATACATTAGCTAAAAACTATTATCCAACATGCACAAAAACTCTTAAAATTCAACAGTAAGAAAACAACCTGATTTAAAAATGAGCTGAAGACCCTGACACGTCACTAAAGAGAACTTTCCAAAGACAAATAAACATATGAAAAGATTAAATGTCATTAAGAAAATGCAAATTAAAACAGCAAGGTGATGCCACTACATTAGAATGGCCAAAAATCTGGAACACTGACAAATGCTGTCAAGGATGGGGAGCAACAGGAATTCTCATTCATCGCTGGTGGGAATGCAAAATGGTACAGACACTTTGGAAGACAGTCTGGTGGTTTCTTACAAAGCTAAGCATACTCCTACCACACAATTCAATAATTGTGCTCCTTGATATTTACCGAAGAAATTGAAAATTTATATCCACACAACAACCTACACACAGATATTTATAACAGCTTTCTTTATAATGATAAAACATGAAAGCAACCAATATGCCCTTCAGTAGATGAATAGATAAATAACCCGTGACACATTCATATAATAGAATATTACCTAACACTAAAAGAAATGAGTTATCAAATCATGGAAAGACCTGGGGGAAACTTAAATGCATATTACTAAGTGGAAAGGGCCAAAATTAAAAGACTATATATTGTACGATTCTAACTATGACATTCTGGAAAAGGCAAAATTATAAATACAGTAGTAAAAAGATCAGAGGTGTCCAAGGGTTGAAGCCAACTACAAGACTCTTGAGTAAAAGATGAAATTGGAAGAAAGATGGGATGGAGACTTCTAAATTTAAGAATAACACTGTAATTGGACACATGCTTTGGTATAACAATTCAATGTAGTGTTGGAAAAAGGAAGGTCATTTTAGCAGCATAAAAATAAAAGAGAATTGAATTAGAGATATCAATGCAAACATGATGTAGCCTTAGAAATTATGCATTGTCATTTCTATTGCATATCATCAAATCATAAATACATTCAGATTCCAGGAGAGGGAAATTAGATTCAGTTCTACTGAAAACGTTCTATAGGGTGAGAAATATTCTTGCAGCCATCTTTAAAAATACAACCTGATATAGGGTCTAACTTGTGGAGAGCTTCATTTGCTGGACCAATGAGTTTAACAACTTTTCCATATAGTTCTTAAATTTTAGTGTTAAGATTAGTAGAGAGGTATATTACCACGAATTTACTCAAATGATAGTTGAAACTATAAAAACTGAGATAAAATTACTTAAAAATAAAATAAAACTCATATAAGATTATTGCTGTTATAATATCACACTTATTTACTTAGGTACTTAGATAGGGGTGGAATTACAGCTACCTAATATGCAGTTTTATATATTATAAAGTCAGTTTTGTCTATGCCAAAGCCTGATATGATTATTTTGGGGATGTAAATATTGCTCCTCAGAGTTTTCAGGGTGAAAACTGCTGTTTTAGCCAATGGGAAGTCACTGAAAACTTTAATGTCAATAACAAGCCATTTTCTGACCTTAGCTGTGACATTGAGACTAAATGTTTTATTCATTCTTTTCACTACAATTTTTTTTTTACCTAGATAGGCTATTCCAAACCTCTTGTTTTTTCTTCAATCCTTTAATTCACCTTTACCCACTTTATTTTTCGAAAGATGGTTTCAACTCATTTTTCCCCCCTCAAGTTAACAGTCACTCATGTTAAATATTTCAAGAGTTTTCTTCAATTTCTTCAACTCCTCAACCTCTAATTATCTTACACATTCTACATCTAAAATACCTCTTTGATCCTTAAAACCTGAGTTCAGTCCTTTATTATCCTTTACTTGAATTATTTTAATGAACATTTAACTTGTATTCTTAACTCAACTCTCTGTTCTACAATCAATTAATCTTGCTTTCTTGTAAGCAATTAATATAGTTTCCTTGAATTTTTTCCAATCATGGAGTGGATAAAGAAGACTTCTCTTTACAGGACGCCAATAAAATGTAAAACCCACTCATTTCATCTCAGACTTCCCAACCTATTAAATTCAGCAGTCCAACTGTTAAACACGAATGAGGACAGATTCTATTCCAAGGGTCAAAGACCATGTGTTTGTTGTGGAGGAGGGAAATGGTGGTGGTCGAAATCAATGCATTACATCTAGATCGAAAATATTCATCTTAAGCATGATAGAAAGCACAGAGGAAATAAATACAAGATAGTTTATGAGGCTGTGATATTTCTAAGGTTTTCCTCACTAGCAATTAACTTTACCAGTCTTCTTTAAATACATATTTTAATAAATTTTATGTTCAAATGTATAGTAACTCATATTCTCATTTCTAATATTCCATCATAATCCGTGCTAATATTTATATATATCAAAAACTATATCTTTGTTGGATGACATTGTTATAAATAAAACTTAAAATATCATAATAACATTGAGCCCTCAAAATTAAAACCATCAGATCCCTCCTCAGCTAATTTATGTTTTTCCTTGACACAGGGAGAGAATCCTATGCTCTATTGCAATAGACTTGTCACCATTTCCTGCACAGAACACTTCATAGAAATTTTTCATCTCTGTATATTTGCGTATGTTATTCTCTCTTCTTAGGAACTACTTGTACCCCAACTTTGACTGACATAATTCTACGTACTGGCAAGAGCTAGCTATAACACGAAGGCTTTGCTACTGGGACAGACATAATTCATTTTATCTTTCTGGGGCTACCAGGATATTTTAGTTATTCCACCAGCATGACATTTAGATCTAGAACACAGAGAATATTAAACACAATGTTCATAGACTGTCCTTGTGATATTTTGAATATAAAGTGAAAACCTCTTTAGTCTAGGGAATCTGCTAGTATTGGAGATTAGTGCGCACTTCATGAATGTGCTCTCTAAGACCAACTGGTAAGTCAAGGGCAGTGACTATTCAAAAAAGGGAGTATTGAGGTCCCTTGCCAACTCTTTGATAGACATAAAGAAAATGATTTCTGAGGCTAAAAATGACAAAGGAGTGAATACACTAACTCATCTGGGATAAAGCATATTAATTTTTTTTTTTAGGCTCGGTAACCCTTGGTTGACTTCACAGATTGCAAGGACCTTGTCATCTTACAATTCCTTTTTTTTTTATTTTTTACATCTACAGCACCTGGTCTTCCTAGGTAGTCTCCCATCCAAGTACTAACCAGGCCCGACCCTGCTTAGCTTCCGAGATCAGATGGGATCGGGCTTGTTCAGGGTGGCCTGGCTGTAGAAGCACATTAATTTTGAAATGAAACTAAAAGGAGAAATAAACGAATATATATATATAACCAAATATATATCACACATTATATGTAATATGTAGTATGTAATACCTAATTCATAAAACATAATTAAAATTATATTTATGTATAATTATATATAACTATATAATATGTAGTATAATTTATATAAAATATGATATAAACGTTTTTTTAATTATTGTTTTAAAAAACCACATTTTATCACTAAAACTACTGAAGCTCAGAGAGGGTCAGCAACATGCCCATTATCAAATGTCTACGAATCTGTAGAGACAGCACTGAAGTCAGAAGTTAGACTTTCTGACACTAAATTTTTAATGTTACCTTCATCACATTACACTCACCAATGTGTAGTTATTGCCTATGAGCTAGGCAATAAAAATGGACACACACAGATATATTTTCAAGAGTAGTCCAAGTAAGACAGAGAGTTGCAGCAATTCAGCACAATGAAAGAAATAACTTCGACATTAAATGATATCCCAATTAAAGCACATGACTGATCCCCGATCAGGGAAAGGTACAGGGCTGAGATAATTGGCTTCCCCAGCTCTTCATCCAAAACCAAGTAAAATTTACAAGTGGACACTAAATTGCAAAGAGATAGATGCTTGTCAGAAGGAGAAGTCACAAGTAAATAGCTTATACTGCATGGAGGTTATCCCTGATATTCAGAAAAACAGAATTTTGAAGTAAAAAATGATTTAGCTTCAAGTCTATGCTACAAATTTGATCAAAAATGAAGTTTGGAATGCATCTATTGTTGAAGAGAAAAAAGATATGTTTTTTTCTGCTTCCTAAAGAAAACATCAGATGTTATTACAGCATAAAAATAATAAATAAAATTTAAAAAAGCACACAAGCTGAAACTGTTCTGCAAGCAAGACATGACTGATTTTGATCCTATTCTAATTAGCATGGTTCTGCAGATATGCACAATTCAACAAAGCAAACAAGATAATAAGAAGCTCAGAATGATTTTTAGAAAATGATTTTTAGACCTTTTGAGTTTAATCTAACCGTTAAGGTACAATAATCACAATTAAACTGTCAACACATAATACAACTAATCTGTGAATTACAATCATAAACATAAGAATGCGGACAAGATAAAACATACCTACAATTTAGGGAGCATTAATGGTGCAGAGTTAAATACAACAAAGTACATAAATTAGTGAAAAATCAAAAAAAAAATTTTGCAAATGTAAAATCTGCTAAAGTATTCATAGACTATAAAAACAGAAATGTCATATAAGTTTTGGAACACTTATTGAAGTATTCTAATATAATAAGCCAGATCACCACTTCATAATAACTAGAACAAAAGTAAAAATTAAGAATTCTGATATTTACTTTACCGAACTTTTCTGTGAGGAAGATGATATTATTCTATTCATTGGCACAGCAGCTCTAAATATTTTAACCTACAAAAAATAATTTTAAACTATAAGACTAATGTAACATATACACCTCTGATCTGACAAACATGGCCCTTAACTTCTGGAAGTCACATAATAGTTCTGCTGAAAAAGACTGTGGGAGAGAACAGCAAGGAAGGTAAGTTACACATATGGAGAATCTACCCCTGTTCCAGGCAGACAACAGGGTGAGCCTCTGCTGCATCTTGATGTGAGCACCATGATAAATCATAGAATAGAATCTTCCTGCTCTCTAATAAGCTAATAAGAACTAGTCACACTCAGTTTTATAAACAGGAGATAAAGATTATGAAAGAGAATGAGTCTAATCATATAAATTTGTACATATTAATTAATTACATGTCACTAGGTTATGGCTGAACAGAATCATCTGTCCTCTCATACAAACAACTTCTCACTTCTCAGCATCCTCCATTCATTTCTGTGGTCAGAAAATGGCTTCTGAAAAATGCATAAAACATTGAAAAAGTATCTCAACTACTATACAGTTATTTTGTTAGGGTTCATTGACAGCTGCAAGAGACAGACACAATTTTCAGAGTCATTCCGATAGTGGAGGGAGTTAACCACTACATCAAGAACCCAGAAGAAGTTGGCTAATTAAACTGGTATCTAACAAGCCACTTTCCGTAAAATCAAGACATCTTGTTGCCGTAGCAAAATGTTCTAAAAATGTGTACTTTTCTCAACAGTCCTTTCTCTTAATGTCAGTTTCTCCCTTAAATTACCTCTTTGATGGCTATTACAACTTTGGAACATTATGTGGCAAGGCAGAACAGTATAGTGGTTGGTTAAGAAAGTGACCTCTGGAGTAAGAATTGCCTGGTTCAAATCAGAGCTGAAGCATTCCACCTTAGATCTGCAATATTGCCCAATACTTCTAACTCTGTTTCTTTGTTGTTGTTGTTTTTTCCTTTTGTTTTGTTTTATTCTCTAGAAGAGGGATAATAATATTAATCTTTTACGGTTAGTCAGACAATGAATTTTTAAAGATCTATGAGGAATACTTAGCATCTTACCCAAAATAAGTGCTTAATAAGGGCTCATTTTTATTACTCTTGTTCACCAAAAAAAAATAAATAAATAAATAAAATAAATAAATAAAAAAATAAAAACAAAATAACCTCGAGCTCTCAAAATATATTTGGCCTAAAGGCCATCATTATTACCAAATATTAACTGAATGTTTGTCTATCATATGCTAAGCACTCTAACAAGCTAGAGCCTTCTCAAGCATTTCTACATGGAACAATTAAAAAACTGCCCTTAGAGATGTTTGGCATCTCGTACACCACCGGATCAGTGTTTCCTCGATGAACTTAGGAACAAAGCAAAACAAACAAAAAAAAAATTGCAAAAAATGTCAGCTGACCCATTGTTGAGCATTAATACCAATATTAACATATTCACCTAGTTTAAAAAAAAAAACTTTGTACTTAAAATAAGACATCAGCTTATTCAAACCATAAGTCTTCTTTTCCCTTCTTGCTGATTTTCCTGTGACTGATAGCTATGGTATAATATATATAAACAGTCCTCCCAGGTTGTGAGATATATCCTAAGTCATAGAATTTTAATGTTTGCTGTTTTTCCTGATTTGATCATTGAGTTGTCTGGGGAAAAAAACTATTTATTAGCTGTTTAATATTTAACATGTCTTGACAAGTCTGCTAGTCTAAGGATTTCATGGGTTATTGAACTACAAGTCTTTCATTGTCATTCTCCTTTTACTATACATATCAAGTACATGTCAATAAGTGACATCAAAAAAAATAAATTATTAATCAGTCACTTGGTACTCTGTGTATCCAACCACAATATAATGTTTCATCATACAATTTTACCTTGGTGGAAATCAGTTGAAATAATCTGGTCTCTCTCAGACTTTATTACCCAGTGATTATATTAGTTTTCTGACCAGAGAAAAATAGATCCAGCTATTCAACCCTTAGAGTCATTACTTAGCTTTTACTGTCTGATAATTATGTGAAGAAGGAACACACATACATGAAAAAAGATCATTAGTATAAATGAAAATATAATGAAAATTCCAAGTGTGAAATAAGGCAGTAAATCCTAAAGAGATTTCAAGGATGACAAGATCTCAAAAAAATGTCTGAAAGAAAAAAAAAATTATGTCAGAAGATAATCTCTTCTAAGCTTGTTTGGTCAGCAAGTTTATCAAGTATCATAGACACTCTCTGAATTAGTATAATTCAAAAAAGCCCATAGAAATGTTTTCTGGCACCTAATGCTATAACAGATGGCACATTTATCTATATGTACATTAATGTGAGCTGATATATGCTTGTAGGAAATCAGGGTTATAAGGTGGTATACCACAGAGGCCTTCCAATGTTGTAATACTTAAACTCATTTCTTTTATAAATAAAACATTTTTTCTATACTTTCTATGAAGCAGCAACATCCTTTCCTTAAAATTTAAGACCTAGCAAACTTTCAGACCAAAAATATATAAATCGATTCATCAAAAATTTAAATATCATATCTTGCTTATTTTCCTTTTTAAATATCCCTTAAGCTTAGCTCTGCATTATGCCATTCTTCAACTGATCATTCACTAAAGAAAAATCTCCTTTCCCAAAAAGTGGTTTGACATTTATGTTCATATCATTTTATCTCCCTTAAGAAGTCCGATCTATTTATAAGCATCTCATTTAAGGAGCATTCTTATGTGATGTGGAAGGAATTAAGAATGAAGGAAATTGATCTGATTTAATTTGATGTAACATAAGCCAAGTGGTTTATTATAGACAAATTCCCTCAACTGTGAGTTGTTGCCCACTAAAAGAAGTTTCATATAAATGATTACATAAATGGGAAATGTAAAAATCTGGCAGACACAGCCACCATGATATTAATTTTTTTTCCATAAACAGTAATTCATACCCCTCCAAACAGGTACATCCAGAATTCACTCAAATGCAAATTACAAAAATATTCTTATATGTAGGTACTAGAGTTAACTACCTATATCTAGAGGATAAGAAGTAAAAGTTTAAAAGATATCAACCACAGGAACCCATCAATCTTTAATCCTCTATGGATTGAAATCTCCTCTATTACAAATATTGAGCCATAATCTCCAAAATGTCTGTTAAATTGTACAAGAAACGAAAAAAGTGAAGACAGTTTTAGCCAAAGGCATGGCTTCTCTAGTTCTCACCTGTTTAGATGATAGAGTTGTCATTTTAAATTCTCAACAAGTCACATGTATATATTTATTTATTTTAATAACAAATATGGTAACATGGCAGTCAGGAGTCCTGAGTAAATGGGAAAAGCTCCAAACATTGAGACTGGACCAGAGCCTCTTAAAGTGGGGTTTGTGGACCTGTGAGGCCCAGGTAAAGTAAGTTTAGAAAGTGAGAGTAAATGTTAAAACCTTTCATAGAAATTAGATAGTTCCAGGATATTTTTATTATATTTTACAAAAAGGTTCATCCTCAACATATTGTAAATTTAAAATAATATTGATGATGATGATAAAGAAAATCTGGTTATACAACACAAGGCCTACTAATGTCCTAGCCAGGGTAAAAGACAAAATGCAGTCCCAGTAAAGATAATTTGAGCTTTCTCTAAAGTTTGACCTAACATCAGCTTGAGAATGATGTCTCTCTGGATTAAGACCATGGACACAGGAGGCAAAAAGACCCTGACTAGAACCCCTACTAATTGTGTTGTTTTGGACAATGTCACCCTTAAACCCAGCAAGCAGAACCCCTGCCCTGGATCCAGCCTAGGAGGTCCTACACTCTGGAGTTCACACAGGATATTTAAATTACATATTATTACTATATTTTACTATCGTAGGTATCCTTGATCTCATTTAGTTTGTACAATCAAAGCTATTTAGGCACTCACATGATATAAGAAAATTTTTAAGTACCTCTATAAGATCCATCATATTCTATATTCTTACACCGTTCAACTGTTCTTTGGATAACTTAAAATAAACCAACATTGTTTGCAGGCACAAAAAAACAAAACTGTCTAGGACTCCTGTAGAGCCTTCCAGGGAGGGCATTCCACACACTGACCAGTCCCCATGGGTCCTATTCACCAAAAGTTTCTACCTTAAATTAACCTATCCCGTCACCTCAACTCCTTTAGTTTTTATCCATATTTACTAGTAAGAAATAGAAATACAAACAAATTAACCCTTTGCCTAGTGACAGAGGTCCCTTTGCTTAGACAGACACTTGCCACCCAAAATCTATGACTCTTAGTATGTGGTTCTCTGCTGCCCCCTAAGGTCCTCTGCTCACTTTACCCACTTGCCTTGATTATAGGCTATTCAAAACCATTAAGAATCCTTTTGTATGTCTTCTTGGAGGAAGTGCCTGTTCAGGTCTTCTGCCCATTTTTCAACTGGATTGTTTGTTGTCATTGTTGTTGTTGCTGAGTTGTATATGTTCTTCATATATTTTGGATATTAGCTTGGTATCAAAGGTGTTGTTTCCAAATATCTTCTCCCATTCAGTTGGTCGCCTCTGTGTTTTGTTGATGGTTTCATTTGTTGTGCAGAAGCTTTTTAATTTAATATAGTCCCATTCATTTATTTTTGTTTTTACTTTCCTTGACTTTGAGGTCAAAATTATAAAATCCTCTCTAAGACCAAAGTACATAAGCTTAGTGCTTATGTTTTCTTCCATGCATTTTATTGTTTCAGTTCTTATATTTAGGTCTTTGATCTTTTTTGAATTAATTTTTGTGAATGGTGACAAAGCAGTCTAGTTGTATTCTTTTGCATGTGGCTTTCCCGGCCCATTTATTGAAGGGGCTTTCTTTTTTCCATTGTATGTTTTTGGCATCTTTTTTCTCCATATATATGTGGGTTTATTTCTGGGCTCTCAGTTGTGTTCTATTGGTCTCTGTGTCTATTTTTTCTGCCAATACCATGCTGTTTTGATTACTGTTGCTTTGTAGTATAATTGAAGTCAAGGAGTGAGATACCTCTGGCCTTGTTCTTCTCTCTCAGAATTGCTTTGGCTCTCGGGGCCTTTTGTGGTTCCATGCAAATCTGATGATTTTTTGTTCTATTTCTTTAAAAAATGCCATTGAAATTTTGATGATTTTTTGTTCTATTTCTTTAAAAAATGCCATTGCAAGTGTTGGAGAGGTTGTGGGAGGAAAGGAACCCTCGGACACTGTTGGCAGGAATGTAAATTGGTACAGCCATTATCAAAACAGTATGAATGTGCTTAAAAAATTAAGAATAGAATTACCATATGACCCAGCAACCCCTCTTCTGAGTATCCACCTCAAAATTTGAAAACATTTATTTGTAAAGATATATGTACCCCTGTGTTCACTGCAGCATTATTCATGGTGGCCAAGACATGGAAACAACCAAAGTGTCCTTCAGTAGACGACTGGATAAAGAAGACGTGGTACATATATACAATGGAATATAACTCAGCCATTGTATATATATTCTATATATACAATGGAATATAACTCAGCCACTGTCATTTGCTACAATATGAATGGATCTTGAGAATATCATGCTAAGCAAAATAATGCAGACAGAAAAAGTCAAGAACCATATGATTTCACTCAAATGTGGAACATAAAACTCAAAGCAACAAACGAACAAGAAAAACAAACAAAAACTCATAGAAACAGACAACAGTTTAGTGGTTACCAGAGGAAAAAGAGGGAGAGGGGAGGTAGAAAAGAGTAAAGAGGGTCAAATATATGATAACAGAAGGAGATTTGGCTTTGGGTGATAAACACATGATGTCATATACAGACGATGTATTATAGAATTATATACTTGAAACCTATATAATTTTATTAACCAATGTCACTCCAATATTATATATTATTAATTATTAATTAATTAAAAATAAATTTTTTGTTTTGATTTTAGTGTGCGGAGTACAGTATATGTGTATACAGGTATAATTATAGAGTTTTACATTGTAAAGGATAATAAATATATACTCCTCACCTGAAAGTGCTCCTTATATGAGGTCCTTTCCATAGCACTAATTCCACATTCTTGAAAATAGATTATTTCTTGTCTATTTATAGTCTCCACTAAATGGACAGCATAGTCAGAGCCACATAATCTGGCCTGGGCATGAGGGAAGGTCTCTGCCAGTAATAGTACAATAAGATAATACTACACATCCGTGACAATGGCAAATAAAATTAAAAAAACACTGACAACACAAAGTGGTAAGGGTATAGAACAGCTGGAAATATCAGATATTACTAAAAGAAATGTAAAATGGTACAATCTCTTTGGGAAACAGTTTGGCAGTTTCTAATAAAGTTAAATATACACTTACCATATAACCCAACAATTCTCCTTCTAAGTATTTAACCAAGAGAAATGAAAACACATGCCCACACAAAGACCTATAAACAACATTCAGAATGGCCAAACCAACTCAAATGTCCTCCCATAGGTAAATTGTAGCATATGTATACCATTAAATTATAGTCATAAATAAAACAAATGAACTACTGAAACACATGATAACTTAAGTGAATGTAAAAATCACTTAATTAAGCATAAGGAGCTACAAACAAAAGTGTATATACTTTATTAATACATTAAATACGAAACTCTAAAAATGACAAATCTAATATATAGGAAACAAGGTCAGTGAAGGACATGTTCTATATCTTGATTGTGATGGCATTTACATAAAAATTTAAATTTGCTAAAGCCCATTAATAACACAATTAAGAGGTGCATTTTAAGTCAATAACATTGACTTAATATGAACAAATAAATAGATATATAAACACTTGGTGATTTAAAAGGCCATAACCAACAACTCATGAACTCCATATAATGAAGTTTCTTTGGCTTACTTACCTCTCTGAAGGCCCTTTTAATTGAATTCTAATATCAAAACACAATGACATGTCTCAACAGTATTATGGGTAACAAAAATCAATTTAAAAATTTTTTAAACTAATGTGTGATGAAGAGCATTATTGCTTCCCTATCTAAAAAATACATATTTAATTCTGTCTGATTTGTTCAGAACATTTTTATTCAGTGAACCTTTATGTAGATATCATTCTTTCTAATAAAGAGCATACTTGAATCATCACAAAAGTGAAAACAATAAGAAATTAATTTGCTAGAATGAAAAAGAGGCTATACTAATGATAATTGTTAACACAACCACTAAACAGATGCCCAGCTCTTTCCAGAATCAGCCTTACCCTTGACTACATCTTCCTGAGCCTTTTTATTCTGGCTTTGGACCATCTGTCATTTGGCAGATATGCCATTTTCTGAGACATCTATATTCAACCACCATTCAAACTCTGCGAATAGCACTAATTCAAGGCAAAACCATGATGGGCTGTTTTAACATTTTGTTTTCCTTAATTTCATTTAAAACCCTATCACACAAAAGGAGAAAAAGTAGAAAATTTCAGTGGCAAAATGCAGCAGAATTGCCTCTGGGAAGGTTCCCTTACCTTCTGGAAGCTTTTAGTAGCAATTCAATAAAGTTTTAAACCTTGCAAAGAAGAAGAATACCATATAATTTCCTCTAGTCAATAACGAAAATTTGCTGGGGAGTCAGCTAAATCAGAAAGAAGCCTTACAGATTTAGAGCACCTGTAGGACTTTTCTCCTTAGCTACATTTCAATCTCAATCCTCAATATATTATTTTAATTAATTATGGCCATAGTTGTCATTCTCCTGTTTTCCAAATCTTATATATCACTTATGAGAAATGGAAACAAAATTCTCTTTCTTGATCCTTGAAATAGCCCAGAGTACCTAGTTAATTTCCAAATCTATTTTCTCAGTTGAGTAGGGGAAGAAAATGAAATGTAACCAACTTGCTGAGCTAAATAGAAAAAGTTCAGAACCAAGATAAAGAGCTAAATTATTATTTCCAATACATCGAATCAACAAGTTTATGGATAGCTTAGAAAATTATATACTCTAAACTTTTCTACTAAAGTCCCACAAAATATATCATCTAAGGTAAGCTGAGAAACATGCAGGCAATGTTATCTTCATGTATGACTATTCCTAGGAGTCTGTTTTGTTTAAAGTAAACATATCGAGTTATTACTCCCTGGTCGAGCTAAACAGTTTGTACTGCGTCAAAATACTTGATTTAAAAATAAAATGAAAAGAGCTCTTACATGTGATAAAAGCATCTTAATTTTAATTTAGAATAGAAATAGACCCTAGTGCATACAACCCACTGTTTACTTTTCTACTTGATCATGTTTTTACATTCTAGAAGAGAAAGACCACTTTACTCTCCGCATAATGCAAACATGTGAAATGGCCACAGGGAAATACGCAAGTTTCTCAAAACGGGAAAATCACCTTCTTTCTTCTACTGATTCTATTCCTTCCCTTTGTAAATTTAGAGCATCGACTGATTACTTATCCTTCTGCCTAAGAATCAGTGGATATAACTATCCTAAGGGTAAGAGTTGTGCTATAAAAATGATCACATAAGAGGCAGGATGCTGGTGCTCCCATCACTAGAGACCAGTCACAGCTTTGATTTATTTGCAGCTCCTGGCACACTAAACACTCACACCGTTAGTAAACAGAACAGCTAGCCAAAGATCAAGACAGTTCACATGTGAGAATGCTTTGCTTACCAAGAAAGCATCTACTGTATTTGAAAGAACCTTTACACTAAAAACAAACACTGCAAAACCAAAGGCAATACATATGTTAACTACATTTCCCCTGGGGGAAAAAAAAACACTATTTCCATTAAACATTCAAAGAGGTTCATATTACTGTGAGCTGTTGGCAAAACTGTAGATGTAGGCACTGGAGGCCTCACCATCAGAAAGGTATAAAGGCTAACGTAGCCTAATCCTGTTATCTCCTGCTAGTCCTTCTTTCGCTCCTTCCTTTTCTAAAAACCAAGTCAGGAAAAGTCAAAATAAGAATGATATTTTTCTTTACTGATGAAAGTAGAATATTATGACTATGCAGTTTCACACCATCCCCCAAAAATCTGTTTGGGGGATCCTCCTATTAAATAAAACAAATCTTAATTTCTGTTTTCAACATCGACACCATTAAATACACCATATACACAAACAAACACACACATCCCAAAAATTGATATAAAATTTTTAGAGAATCTCAGGTATTTAGAGCACACTTCAGCTCAATTCACATCCACGTGCAAAGATGTATTTGGCCTCTCAAGTTGTATTCACTTTCTAACAGTTATTTATGATATGCAGAAATTAGATTTGCCTTTGAGCTTTTGACACTGTTTCATCACAAATCTCACAAATGAGGCATAGAGGACTCCTACTTTTCTTACTGCCCATGGTAAGTGCTAAATATTTAGAATGAAACTGGAGAATCCTTGTACCTAATGTTAGCAAACACACAACCAATTAAAAAAAAAAAACTCTTCTTATTCTAATCGTACAGTTCAGAGTTGGCTTCTGGTGCCATTTTCAACACATAGGATCAATGACCTAAGAGAAATGTGACACTTAAATTATTGCTATTAATTCTATTAATTCTATTGCTGTTAATGCTATTAATTCTCTTTAGTAAAGATAGTTTCTTGTTTCCTGTGAGAATCAGTTTTAGAGATAAAGAGTCCAAAATTAGAATCAAATGATAAATTTCACAGACAAAGCTACAGAGTACATTTTTCAGTAGTTGTGTGCTTGTGTGTGTGCACACATGCATGCAGTTTTGTTTTTCTAAACTGTGACTAAAAGAACAATAACTAAATATATTTTTCAAGGAATAATTACAACTACTAAGACTCTTTCCTTTACCGAGGAGAAGAAACAGGGGACAAAATTCCAAACCCATCGCTTGTACTATAATTGTTGGATTTTGCTTCCCGTTTCAGATTTCTATTATTGTATAATGTTATTAAGCAGTAAGAGATTAAAAAGTGACAGAAAATAAAAATCTCAACCCATAACATGTTTTAAAAGTGTGTTTTAGTGAAGGAAAAGTACCACTCTCTTCATTTTTCTGCCCCTGCACATGACTCAGTGCCCGAGTCCCCACCCTGCCTGCTCCTCCTCAGAATGAGGACCATCCCCTGATCCCTGTCCCACCATCCTTAGCTTATTTCCTAAAAGACCACTTCATTATTCAATCTTATTTTTTTCATTCTATCGACTCTTGATTTGCAAAACTTTTCAACTGTTCAACTGTTTCAACTGTTCAACTGTTCAAATCCACATTTGAAGAGAAGTAGCCTCTTTGAGTCCCTTAGTTCATGCACAGTCACAGCTTTCAACAGTGACATGCCTATATGCTTAGCTGTACCTAAATTTATGTGGCTTCAAAAGGGCCCTGGCAGTAGCATCTTTTCACTGACAGGACGATCATCCATCAATTCCCTTTAACACGCTCAGAGAGAAGAGACTACCTGCCCAAAACCAGTGCCACCAGCCATCTCTCCCTCTGGTTCTTTTCAGCCTCCACACAACTGTTACAGTGCTAAGAGGGCAAGCACAGCTGCCTCGGTTTGACTCACACCTACGGGGCTTTTCTTCATTGCCACTTTCATTTCCATGAGCCCCAACTGCTTGCATCTCTCCTCCCCTTTTATTTGTATTAGAGGAAATACAAGTCTGTGGGCAGAGTCCTCTTTGTCTTCTTGTTTAGATCAGACATGTAAATAAACACCTGTTTGTCAAGGGCACAAGCAAAGTCTTAAATAGCAGCATTGCCTAAAAGACATTAACAAGTTCTGCTAAAAAATTATTACAATTAAAATTCCTCATGACAAGGCAGCTTTCATATAGCTAACAAAACAACAAGTCACCATTTCACAAACCCACTTGCCTCCTTTTTGCATATATGAAAAATGCTGTTATTTAGAGAGCAAGCAATTGCACATAACAGCCAAGTAAACCCGTGTTCTCAAAACAGGGCACCATGGAGAAAAATCACAGTCCTTTGAAATAACAACTCTCTCTAAAGTAGATAAAATCCTTCAAAAAAAAATCTGCCTTATGGAATTCAATTGCTTTCATGAATCTCTCTCCTGCCAATCTACTTTGTATTTGTTCATATAAATAGATGTCAATACTTGATATACATTTTGTTATTGTGAAAAAAATATCTCTTAATATCTTGATTGCCTAATTTACCAGCCCAGAACAGATTATTAATGATTTTCTTAACTATATTTGTTAAAGAGAATATCAAGTTTCTGTTTATTTCTCATGTTAAAAAAAAAAAAACACTTGAAACCCTAATCTACACTTACATAACACCAACACAATTTACATTTATATAACACAATTTGCTCATTTAGATACTTCATAAACATTTTGAAAAGTTTTTAGACCTACTTCTCAGTTTTCAAGTCCAAGGCCAAGTACAGTGCTGCCTAGAACAATGAAGTCCATCTCTCTGTTCTATAATTGTGCCCATTTTTCAGCCAGCGTGTCATACAGGCCACTCTTGCTGCACTTTGTCATACTATGAGTTAGCCACAGGCAGCTCTTGGGCCAGATCAGCTCAGAACACCATGCCTTGCACTCTTCCCAAGTGTTAATCACCTTTTTAAATGTCACAGTGCCTAACAGGTAAACAGACAGGCAGCATTTCATCAGCCAAATGCCCGAGAACAGTTCACACCACCACTTCACTTTGCAAAAGAATGGGTCATATCACTCGTTCTCTTTCCCGTGCAGTGCTACAGCCTTCAGATAGGGCACATGCTGAATCCTACCCCCTTACCCATCTGGCAAATTCATACTCCTGCGGTCCAAGCATCTCCTCCCGGGCAAGGCTTTGCTAATGCCAAACAAGACTGTTTATCTTTCCTTTTTCAATGCAGCCAGCAGATTCTGTATTCACTTCCTTATTTCTGCTGAAACCTTGATTAAACTGGACTTCTGTGATTTTTTTTTTTTTTCATGCCCATCCTTATCTTCTGCCCCGACTTTGCCCTTAGATTTCTTTTTGGAGTCTAATCTCAGTGCTCATCAGGCAGCCCTTCCCTGAAGGCTCAAAGTTGTTTCCCCTAGTATAAACTCTCATTTTGTCTTATTCTCTTCCTTTATAATCACATTTGTCAGTCATTTGTCAAAAAGTTTCCCAGAACTTTTTCTGTGACCAAAGGGACCTTGACAGCCTTGCTTACAATTGCATTCCCAATGCCTGGGATAGTGCCTGCAATGTTATTTCTCATCTGTTTGAAAATATCAGGTGAATAAATGATTGCACAGTAATTTCTTGAGAGCTGAACCTATATAGTAGTCACATTTTTTCCCCAGTTTATTCAAGTCAGTGAGCAACAATTTTTTGAATCAATGATCAAATCACTATATTACGTGTCATTCGTTTATACTTTACAAATATAGTCAAGTTATAACAAAGCTGATTCTCGAGGAAAGAGTATAACCCAATTTCCCAAAATTTATAAGGATCACGGACATAAAAGAGTAAAGAATTGGGAATTGAAAATTTTTAGTACAATTTATTTTTAACTAGTAGTATCTTGAAAATAGTGTACCATGCCATTAAAACTGCTCTGATGTATGTCCAACAGCTAAACAAAAGCCAGTACATAGTTATACATATGAATTAGCAAGCATGGAAAAATTAAATCACAGGTAATTTAGAATAATTCGAGCTGTCACTTTAGTTTTGTTTCCAATAATACTTTCTACTTATAATTGCATATTTTAAAAAATAATTAATTAGTCATAGTTAACATTTATGTGCAGAGACCATATTAAGCAGTATGGAGAAATGCAAAGAAACAGGAGACAGACAGATGGCTCTATGTAATATACATAATAAAATGTCCTGCTTTGCTCTGCCTTACTTGGGCATTATGTATTCAATCTGTAATGCTTCATAGTCTTTTGCATAGGTGTAGGTTTTTCCTTCTGATTAGACCTGAAATTCCTTGACAACAAATACCTCGACTTTTAGTTAATGCCTTTTTATCACAATTTGTCCCTTACTATATCAATTTGTACATTCATTCTTCAAATATTTACTAAGTGTCTGCTATGTGTCAGTTACTCTGTTAGACCCAGGATATATAGCAAAGAATAAGATAAAGTCTTTACTCCCATGAAGCAATATTGAATGTGCATGTGGGTGGTGGGGTGGAGTGAAGATAAAATAAGTAAACAAATATAAAAATTTTAGCTGGAAAAAGTGCTATAAAAACAAATGTAGCCAATTAAGGAGTTAAAAACTGATAAGGATGAGGGTTTAAGATAAAATAGTCAAGGAACACTAAAGCCCAAACCTGAATGCATTGAAAGAAATATTGAAAGATCTGAGTAGAAGAATGTTTTAGGCAGAGAGAACAGAAAGGGCAAAGGCTCTGAGGTGACAATGAGCCCAGTGAGTTCAAGGAACATCAGAAAGGTAGTGTAACTAGAGCTAAGTGAGTGAGGGGCAGAGGAGTATAAGATGGGGTTAGAAAGGGCCAGATCAGGTAAAGTCCACATAGTCTCTGGTAAGCAGTTTAGATTTCATATTCATGTACTGAGAAACTTATGGAAGGTTTTAAGCAAAGAAGTGACATAATCCAATTTGTCAGTAGATAATTCTGGCTGTTCTGTGGCAAATGGGCTAGAATGCTGCAAAAATGGAAGCTGGGAGACCATTTGCTGAATCAGTAAATAGGTAGTAGTGACTTGGATTAAATTATTAACCTGGAAGTGGTAAGAACTGGTCAGATTTGAACATATTTTGAAAGTAGAGCCAGAAGATAAGACTTGCTAATAGTTTTCATGTGAGTTGTAAGAAAATAAGAAGAATCAAGGATGACTTGTAGGTCATTGGTCTGAAAAAGCATGAAGAGCTATATAGTTATAAGATGTAGAAGACTAGGGGAGACGCCTAGAATAGGGCTCCCAAGAGCAGATGCTCTATAAATGCTAATTTGGTAACTGAAAAACAAAAAAGTACAAATTAATACCATTGCAAGCTGTTTATATAAGTGCTAAGTATATAGCCTCAAATTCTGAATCTGTAGTGTTTTAGAAAGTTGCAATAGTAATCAGAGCAAAAACTAGGAGAAAATAACATCCTGAGAAAAATTATCTTGAGAATGTATAATTGAAAATTATTCAGGCAATGGTAGGACTTTAGCTTCAGATTTCACAAATTCTAAGAGCTCTTATATTAATTTAAATAGGTTTGAAGTTATTTGTTAAATAAATAGCAATGGTTTAACTTATTTATCTCTCACTTATTTAGCAGAAGACATTACTGTTTAACATTAGAAAGAATCTCCTACCTCTAGATACTTATGTTTTCAGAGAAGTTACAACAGACAAGCTAAATCATCTTTAATTGTCAAGACGGTAATTAGCTGAGAACTTTCAAGTTGACCTCTATGTAGCACTCAGAATAGATAAAGATTGGTTGCTATGATATCTTAATAATGTAAATATGCATTCCATCAAGCCATGCTTTTGAAATTCATCTCAGAGTTTAATAGTGAAGTACCAGTTCTTAATTGGTAAGGTTTGATTAATATGTCCCTTCTTATATCCACATGGCCCATTTGCTATAGGTTAAATTTGTTTCATTTTTCAAGTTACAATAGTTTGGAGATTTCTGCTTGCCTCTCATCTCTGATATAAAGTATCATACCTAGGCAAACTGTACGCATCTGTTTTTAGTGATATTCTAGCCGCTTAAATTCAGGACTCTAGACATTTAATACAGCACTCTTTCTTGGTGGTTTTATAAAGATCCAAAGATTAGACATTAGAGCAAGAAGCATCATTCCATTTGTACAAATTTTTTGAGGAAGGAGTTTTCTTTTGCTATCACCTAAGATTTGAAATTTTTGCCATTACATGCTCAGTAAACCCTAAGGATAGTTTTCAATTGGTCCAAGGTATAATAATCTTGTGAAGATTTACTGCTGACTTTCATGTTATTGTAAATGAGGGAAATTCTACTCACAGTCCAAATACCAAATTGAACTTCACATGGGATCAGGCGGCATCAATGTGCCACAGGCTTTTATCATAAATCAGATACTCTGGAACAAATTCAGAGAGTTGTCTTCCAAATTTTTCATATAATGTACTGTGCCATTTTTTTCTTTGGACACAGAGAGGGCAGTTGTAAATCACAGACTAATCTAAAAACTAAGAGACCATTTTTAACTCCCTGGAACAAAAAGTAAGCTAATGGTTGATTCAAGAAAATATTACCATTGGAAGGGAGTAAGGAATCCTTAGAAGATAGGCAGAGGCATTTTCAATCCCTGGCCATTTAACAGATCTCCTAATTCTATGCCATTTATGTTCCCATAAGATCCCTGCCCCACATTTTGCCATGTATTTACTTCTATTTTATTTCAAATTGAGGGTCAGTTTCTTTTTCTATAACTACTGGCTGGCCATTTCATATGTAACTTGCATAATGGTGTGCATAAGCTATTAAGAAGCATTTGTATCAGTAAGAATTCCTTTCATTTCTTTTTTTTTTTTTTCATTCTTTCTCTATCAAACCGGCATTTCTCATCTGCTGGGATTGTCTCTCCCTTTGCAGACAGTCTATTTAATATTGTCTTTTCAAAATATCTCAAACTCAGCTCTCTTCTAAAGTGTCTCCTTAGCCCTGGTAAAAACTTGGCATGTTTGACCAATGCTTCCACAAAACATTGTGCACTGTGTTCACCACACGCTGCTGTACAAGTGAGGAGCCCTTGTTCTTGAAATCAAACTGTGCACCCTGGAATGGGTCTCTGTGTACCTGGAGCAAGTTATTTTTTTTCCTAATTCATATAGTGGGCCAGAAACAGCTCTGTTTTTACTCTACAAACTCTAGACATATTGACTTTCTGTTCACTCTGCCATACAGGCTATGCCAACCAGCTTCTACTCTGTAGACTTTTCCAGGCCAAAGTCTGGTACCTGCATCTGTGCTTCCAAAAATACTGGGATACACAGTCAAGTTCTTTCAGTGATGACCTTATCATACCTAACTCTGATCCAATGGGAAAACGGGGGGCTAGCTTAAGGTGAATGGTGACTATACTGAATCAAAATCCTAAAAAAAATATTATCTAACCAAGCCCATTTGCATAATTAAATTTATTATCCTTTGTATTTTTTCCAGAAATATATATCTTACAATGGAAATTTATTAATAAATCTCATAAGCAGGTCAAATAAGAAATAAACAACTCACATATTTGTAATACATTTAAGAAAAAGAATTTGACAAAATTTAACAGCCACCCCTAAAGGAAAATCTCTTAAAAATATAAATAGAAAGATGCAGTATGTTAAAAATCTATCATAACTCTTCCAGTCAACATCATACTTAAACATTGCATGCATGTCCACTAGTGCCAGATAACAGCAGTGTTAGTATGCCAAAAACAACAATCATCCTTTCCAAAAATAGTGTACACATGATTATTCTGCATCAGATAGCCAATGCAATTAAATAAGAAAATAAAATGTAAGTAAAAAGTACTGAAATCTAGGAAAACATTTAAATATTTATCTACTTGAAAAAATATAAATAAACCAACCAAAAAACTATTAGAAATAGAAAGTGAATTCAGAAAATTAGATGATTAAACCAAAAAATTAATGTTTCCAAAATTAAAAAATGTAAAGCAAAAATATTTCACATAGAATACTAACATGAAATGTAAAAAGAACAACAGAGAGAAGTAACTTAGCAAGAAATCAAATCACTTATTTGAAGAAAATTATAAAATTGTACTCCAAAGTATAGGAGCAAAATAAATATGTGGAAAACAAACAAATTATGAGAAAGAAAAGAATATCTTTAAAAAGATACAAATTCACCTATAAATTAAGCTATAGATTTACTTCAATTTTATTCATAATACCAACATTTTTTTCAGTAAATTAATAACAATTATCCAACAGTTCTCTAGATATCCAGGAAAGTTATGAAAAAGAAGAATAATGAGAGACTTGACCTTCCGGATCTTTAAATGGAGTCTAAATTTACCACAATTAAGAAAATATAGTACTTTCAAAATAAAAAAAAAAAAGAGTAACATAAAATATACAGAAACTGGTAGATAGAGATGCTTTTTCAAGTTGACATCGGAAAAATAAATAATTTAATACATGGAGTTGGGACAACAAATGAGCAAGAAATCAGGTAGATTCCTGCTTCATCCTTAACCAAAGTAAGTTGGTAATAAATTAAAGATTACATTTAAAAGTAAAACCTTAAGAGTGCTATATGCATATAGAGGTGATATTCATATATTTGGTATAATACATTATATATTTGTATTATATATGTTATATATTATATCACATTATATTATATATGCAAAATAAAACCATGACTGAAAAAGCAATAACCATAAAAGAAAAATATCTTTGACCTCACTTAAAGTTAAACATGAATTAGACACCTGTTAAAAATGATAGTGTTGATGCATATGCAAATAAAGATTATGTGCATCTATAGTATGATCTCTTTTTGGAAAAAAATCAATAAATATATGTTTGAATAACATGACTATATTATACAATTACAAAGTTGGATATTTTTAAACATAACGGTTTTCTTCTTCAATCAATTTTATTTTCTAATTCTGAATCTCTAATCAGTCAGCATTATACCAGGAAATTTAGTTTTTGCATTACAATTCTGCCACATCCAGTGATGTATAGTCAACTTAATTTGTGTAAATCGGTTAGAACTTGGTTCAATAGTATATCCTAGACATTTTTCCTACCTCATCTCCTGGCTCTCAGTGTATCAGAGTATCAAGCACCTGCCTTCCACGGGTAGCAGCTGGCCACCTGTCTGTAGTGGGAGGTGGGGGCAGTTCTGAAGAGAAGTGGCAGTCTATTTTCTACCCTATATTCCACTACTGTGTCATGATAAGCTGCAGTCTCTCAGCCACATCAGAAAGAGCTCAGGCAGGGGCAACATCTGGCTGCAGGCAGCAACCTGGAAGGGTGATATCTCAATGATGCAGCCATTCTGTTTCTCTCCTCCTTTTGCCCTGCCAGTGTGCATATCAGCTGCTTCTCCCAGGTAAGTCATGAAGTCCATGTTTAGCCCACTGCTACAAGCAACTCCCTGACATATCACTCTTGGACCAGGTGATGCCCTGGAGACTTGGGGATATTGAAAGCCCCTCTCGTGTCTAAATGAACTATGTTTCCATCTCACTTGCTTTACCAATGCAGGATGGTGTGGGGGCACATCTGCCCAGCTGCCATTTTTACACTGCAGCCACAAGACAGTGCATCTATCTCCTTTTCTCAGGTATCCACATACTCCCTGGGGGCTTCTATTTCTGTACTGCTTTTCCATTTGGCATTAAGCACAAAGGATCAGGGAAACAAAACATCGGGCTGTTTTCCCTCACTTCTTCATCTAAAACTCGATTTCTCTCTTTCTATACTCAACATGGTTTAAAGCCCTTAATTATGGGAAGGGGGAGAGAAAGGGATCCTTATCACTTTACCTGAACAGATGTGCTCGATCTCAGAAGCCCCTTCCTATTCCACAAGAAAACATAATCTACATTGGGGATGGCCATGAAGAACAGAAGAAATTAGTAAATGTTGTTTGATATTTTAAGTTAATATGACACGTTTTTTAAAATTTCATTCATATATATATGTATATATATATACACATATATATAAAAATATATATACACATAGTTGCTATAGATCTTCAGGTACAGTTGGAGGAGTAAGTAAACACTGTGCTTGCCTCCTCTCACTACTACATTAAAATTACAGCTAAACTACAGAACAATCATCATTCAAAATCACCTAAAGTTTAGCTGAACAGTTCTACAATGAAGGATTTACAGAAAAAGCCACCTCGAGTCTGGTAAGAGGGGCGGAGGGAGACACAGAATAAATTATTCCCATACCCATGTGTGGCAGTTAAAAATTAGGAGGGATATCTTGGCTGCAAAGGTCCCCCCCAGAGGAAAAAGGGTTCTCAACCCCACACCAGGCTCCCCAGCCCAGGGTTCCAGTGCCAGGAAGATAAGTCTCCATAAAAAATGGCTGTGAAAAACCAGCAGAGATTGTGGCTGAGTGACACAGAAGGCTGCTGGAGTACCAGGCATTCCTCTTAAAGGGCTTGTGCTCTGGCTGACCCACTGATGGACTCACTCTCTCTGAGCTCCAGTGCTAGAGCAGCAGCTCAAAAGGCACCCGGGAAATGTGAGGAGAAACAGTTGTGTGGCTTCAGGGTGAGGACTAGAGGGACAGCTTTCTCCCAGTCATAAGTGCTGGCAGAATACAGTGTTTCTTTGTTGAGCCTTCCCCTCTCCTGGAGTGCAAACACACGCAAGTGGCAACCACATCTAATTTCCATCAACCTGGGTAACACTGATTGCCCTGTCCTGCCGATTCTGAGACCCCACGGCAACCAACTTGTGGGCCTATCCAAGCCACTTCCAGTGGCTTTTCCATACAAATAGCCTGTCTTGATTCATGCTGCAGGCTTTCCTAAAATTGCTCAAAAGTTCACAAAACCCAAATAAGCAGCATTTGGCCTCAGCATGCACTGTACCTCTTGCTGAGCAGCCTCAAACCCAACACTATCAGGAGCCAACCTCAGTTTGCAGTTTGTCTCTTGAGGTACCTCCAAGTCCAGTGTGGGTAGTGGCCATCTGCAGATTGCTTGGTAGCTCATGCCACGTGGCCCCAGGCAAGACATAGGCTGCAGCTGAACTTGGCCTGCAGTGAAGTCCCTCCCAAGAGGCCCTGGGGGCTGGCAGGTCCAGTGATCAGCTTCAGACAGGACCAAGCCAGAGCACCACTTGATGCCATATCAGAGAACAACACACCCCAAGTGCAGACTGGGCAGGCACCAGAGCCCTACTAAAGCGAATCCTGCTTCGTATGTTCAGCCCCTGCACAACAGCTCCTCCACTATAGTCACAGCCAGTCCTCACAACCAATCGGCCTCTCTTATGATATGGAAAACACAAAAATGAAGATAGAAAACATTAAAAAGAACCAGTCAGAAATGAAGAATACAATAACTGAAATGATAAATACCTTAAGAGGAACCAACAGTAGGAGTATAGCAACACTCATACCAGACAAACCCAGTAATCCCATTTCTGGGTATTTATCTGTAAAACCCAAAATACTACTTCAAAGGGACCTGTGAATCCATATGTTCATTGCAGCACTATTTACAATAGTCAAAATATGGAAGGAACCTGGGTATCCATCAATGGGTTAATGGATAAAGAAGAGGTGGTACATATATACAATGAAATATTACTCGGCCATAAAAAAAAGAATGAAATCTTGACCTCTGCAACAACATGGATGGCCCTAGAGGGTATTATGCTGAGTGAAGTAAGTCTGACAGAGAAAGACAGATGCCATATGATTTCACTTATATGTGGAATCTAAAGAACAAAATAACAAACAAAACAGAAACAAATTCATAGATACAGAGTACATTTTGAGGACTGCCAGATGGGAAGGGATAGAGGGGGTGGGTGAAAAAGGGGAAGGGATTAAGAAATACAAATTAGTAATTATGAAATAATCATGAGGTTGTAAAATACAGCATAAGGAATATAGTCAATAATACTGTAAGAACTATGTATGGTATCAGATGGGTACTATGAGGCTGAACACTTTGTAAGCTATGTAAATGTGTGATTATTATGTTGTACACCTGAAACTAATATAATATTGTGTGCCAACTATAATTAAAATTTTTTAACTATTAAAATAAAAAATAAATGAATAAGTATTCTTGCTAAAGATACATATGTAGATGCAGTTATAGATATGGAGACATTAAATAAATGATAGGTGATAGATAAATAGATAGAAATTAGCTTGCAGATAATACCTATCTAAATATTAATAGAGGCTGAGAAGTGTTACACACTTCTCCAACATTATTGCAGTCATAAAAACATTTTTAAAATATTATTTCCTAAATTCACAGCTGTCCAGGTAATCTAATTTACCTGGGTAATAATTTATGTATCAAAAGTGTTGAGAAAACCACTGAATCATAGAGACTCACCTCATTCATAAGTGTGGCTTAAGTCTGGATTTGAAAAACTCCTTCTAGGAGAAATGTGTTTAATTAGGCCAAGTAGAAAGAATTTGTAAAGTAAAATGCTGCTTTACTCCTCCAGATATTAAAGCCACTGGGCAGTTAGTTAATCAAGGTTACAAGGTATCTTTCTAATTGCATCATGTGTTACAATCAGAAACCTCTTCAGCCAGAAGAAAGAGCAATTAGGGGGATTTTATAAACTATATTAATGTCTAACCAATGTACCGTATACTTCAAACTAATAAAATAAAATTTTAAAAGAAAGAAGAAACCTTAAAAAAAAGGGGGGAGGGAAAGAAAGCATCATGTTGTTATGTGCATAAAGTAGCATAAAATATGCATACTTATTCAATGTAAACTAACATTTGTTTCTTAGCAAATGCTTATCAATTCACAATAGTACTTGGAACATCTTTCCTTTAAAATTAATTATTTAATCAGAGCAGTCCGCTGATTATAAATCTTATTTTCCCCAACGATGAGAAAAAAATTATGATTGACTCATCATACTAACCACAAATCCAAAGCCACAAATATTAAAGGCAGTTATATTAAGTGAGTGGCAACTACATTAACTGAGATAAGCTAATCATAAATCAAAAACCTTGACACCCAGAGTGCTGATATAGCATGGATAACTTTCCTGTTATGTTTCAAGAATCATCATATTTTCTAACTGAATAATTTTATTTCTTTCAGGAAATATAGCAGGATTGCGCTTTGGAATAACCAATGATACTGAGAATTGGCTTAATCCTTTACCATTTCAAACCTCTAACCTTAACTTTCCCAAGGGATATCACTTATAAGAAAAAGAGGAAAACAAGGAACAGTCCAGTACTCTTGATTTTCAGACACTTCAAATTCACAAGTGTAGCAGAAAATTGTAGTTACTGAAAGCTGAGATCAGTAATAGAGTATGGAACCAAGGAAATCCCTCTGGACCAGTGCTACTGCACAGCCAGACTCCAAATTACTCAAGAAGCTTAAGCCATACTCCTGCACCCCACCTCGACCCACTCTGTCCTGACCCCACTGACAGTGCGTAAGCAGAAAACTTAATGTAATTGGTTACACAGTTATTTTTTTCCCCACTGTGGAGAGTTACTCACTTTGAACTAATTTCTTACAGCTTCAGGGGGCATATTGAAGAGTGTGTTTCAGTAAAATTCCACTAGTCAAATCATAGGGCAAATTGTGCACATGCAAGTGTATGTGTGTGTGTGTGTGCATGCACGTGCGCAAGCATCTGTTAATTGTAATAATTCCTATGTCCATATAGTATTTTAACAAAGCAACTTAAAATATATGATTAATTCCATGTAATCCTCAGAGTACTTTAAGTCAACTATTAGAGTTTAATATAATAAATAGAAATACTTTAGTTGTGTTAAGAGAAATGAGTTTAATACAAGACATTAGATGCTTACAAAATAACTACAAGTTTGGAAGAAGCAGGCTCAAGGCTGGGCCTCCAGGAATGACCCTGAACACCTAACAACTGAAGCACTGGGAGAGCTACTGGTTCTGCTACGGTCTGAAACTAAGAATCAAGAGGCTACCACTGGCACTAATAAGTAAAGAACATTTTACTATTGCTGTGACCTGAAAATAAGAAAGCATCTGTTGCTGCTGTCCCCTTAGCTACTAACTAGAGCTGGAAATTGGAACGTTGCTGGACAAAAACCCCACATCTTTGCAACCCATTTCCTGAAAAATAATCATCAAAGCTGTAGGAAGATGGCTTCCATATTTCTCTTTATAAATCCTGAATAAATTACTTTTAAATGATGGGATCTAATTTGCTTCTAAACCTTAGCAGCAAGGGAACCTGGAAAATATGTCACTTTAGCTTTCCAGCCTCTGCAGGACAAGCTAAGCAGGAGAAGCTAGAAATGAACGCTGACAATAAACCAACCACCACCACCACAGGCAGGAGTTTGTACTTCCATTTCACAGATGAGAAAACTGAGAATCAGAAAATTTAAGTGACTTGTACAAGGCTCCAATGTTAAATAAATTGAATCACCAGGAATAGAAATTAGGAGTTTCTATATGCCACATTCAGTATACTTTTTGATTTGACAGTCTATACTGATGATAAGGATTACTAAACTATAAAAGAAACAAGTAACTATATTTCATAAAGGGAACTAACATTTCCTGACGTTTATCTGCTATCTATCAGGCTATTATTATGTTTCATAGAAGTCAACTTAAAAAGAATATCTAGATATTTAGCACCCCTTCTCAATAACATCAAGCAGTTGGTAGAGTTTAGGGTATAGATGAAGCAAGCCTGCGAACTGCAAATTCTTATATTCCTTCAAATATTCAAAAACCACTTAAAACTTCAAGACAGAAAAAGTCATCTAAAAAGGCAAAATTCATGTTTATTATTTTTATCTCCAGCACACCCCAAAATTAAAAGAATATTTTCAAAGATTTCTAAAAAAGAGTAAAATAAAAACTTATTTATGGTATCTGAATTAAATTCAAAATGCCATTTGAGCCAAATGTAATATAAATGAAAGTTAACTAAATGCTGATTAAAGCTAGTATCATAAAGAGATACTAGCCTTAAAGATGTAACTATAAAACTACATAGTATAATCTGACTTTCTTATCAGCTTTCTAATACATATCTTTCTTAGTAATTGTTTTTTTAATGAATTATACTCATATCTTCACATGTGGATTTTAATTTAATCGAATGTGTTTTAGGTTTTTTTAGCATACTCGAATTCATCTCAAATTCACTAACAGACATACAAAAAATGGTTTTGCTGTCAGTTTACAAATCTCCAAGGCAGCATTCAATGCCCATTTTTGTGACTACCTCTGTAAAGGAAAGCATTTTGGAAGAGGTCTCCTGAGAACATTTATAATAAATCTTTCCTGCCTTTCTTTTAAGCAGGGAAGAAAAATCTATTTAAGACAATGCTTTAAGGCAAAATGTTACCTGACTTCAGATTCAAACTTTTCATTTATTAGGGAAGAAGTTAAAGTCCTCAGGGGGTACTGAATCAGTCTATTCTGAGAAGTAGAAATGAAGAAGCTGCTTTAGGTAAATGGTATCTAACCCTGGCAAATGACACAAGTCCCTGCTCTGCCAACATACTCTCTCCTGGAAGCACCAGCACTCTACTCCCCAGGGGCAGTATATTAATTCCTCAATTGAGAAAGAAGACAAGAATTGCAGCAACTTTTATTTATTGAATCCCCACTATGAGCCAGCAATGTTAGGTGCTTTAAATATATTATCTCCCTTAACCTTCAAAACATTACGATAAGCATTAATATTCCCATATTACAGAAATGAAAACCAAGGCTCATAGGAGTTAAAAATGTGCCCAATGTCACACAGCTAGTAAGCAGAGGAATCAAATCCAGGTCAACTGGCTTTAAAGTTTGCATGTTCTCCCCCGTAGCATAGAGATGAGAAATCCGGTAACTCAAGTAAAGGCCACTTTCTATTTAAAGCAGTTACTCAAATAGAGATAGTCAGAGGCAAGCAATGTAGATTGACACAATGACCAAAAACCTACACCGTGTAAAACTAAAACACCACAGAAAAAAACTTCACAGTTGTACCTGAATGTCTATAGCAATCAATGTAAAGGTTATTCAAGTTCAGCCAACTTGCCTCTAGCAAAACACAGCTAAATTTGCTCTACTTATGGGAATGGAAGGACAGTAAAGGTTCCTGTTTCCTTATTTGCAGCTCTATCCCAAGTTTGAATTTTCACCTTCACAGAGTTAAGGGATACATCATAGCAAGGGATGTACAGCTATGAATAAACAAATTATTCTTGACATAACAATCAACACCTCCTTCACTGCCTACGTATCATTGATTTTTTTTCCTCAAGAAAGGATTATGTTACTGATACAGGAGTTCCTATTTCTTCTAGTCATTTTCTTTATATTCAAGATATAGTTTCCCTATAGTCATTTAATATGTATCTTAAACACATTATACTTTTATGACTATTAGGGTAAAAATTCATTTCCAGTTACAAAGTAAAAAGCTCATTAATCTTTTTTTCCTTTTTTTTTTTTTTTTGGTTGAGTGAATATTTTTGACTAATAAGGCTTTTTTCTTTTATTTAATTGCATATTTTTCCTTTCTATCACCATTTCTTCCAGCAAATGTCTGCAATTTATTGTAACTCAGACATTCAAAATCAGATGTGATATCTGAAGCATTGTAACTGAATTGTGTGGGAAGAAATACTCAGAACTGTGATTATACTTCATATGGTTCTTCAAAAACATTCAGCTTCACTGACACCAAATCACATAAATTAATTTCGCTTCTAAGTAATACTCACCTTAAGTTTTTTGACTTCACTACTCTAACAGGTTATCTTGGCTCAGACTCAGATGCACTAGGCAACAATCTCTCTGGAAGCTTTCAGATTCTATCACCATGCACAATCACCTTAACTTTTTGAGAATTCTTAAGGACATTTAAACAGTTTCTGCCATATTTCCTGATTTGTCTGGGGAATGTGGGGTCCCACAGGAAAGAATTTCTGACATACTGGGGTGGGATGTAGTATGGAAACAAATTGCTAGGGTAAGATAATCAGTCTAAAAAAACATCTTCTCTAATAGGAGCAATATTAAAAGTGAGTGGTATTTCTGAATACAATAGGAGATGGTCCTTGAATTCACTACTACTGCACAGACAGCTCCTACCATGCCCATTGCTGCCAACACTGCCCGCACCCAAATACACACACCACCACCATACTAATTATTCTCCATTTGCCACTCTTCGTCCTCCCCTGACCTGGATCCATTCTCTGTTGTATTCTTTGTATGCTGGAAAGGCTGACTCCTACAAACTATACTGCCTGGGTTAATGGGAAACACAGTAGGAGATCAGAAAAAGGAAAAAGAAAGAGGTCAGGGTTATTCTTGGCTTGGTCAGACCTGCTTCAGTCTAGGGTTCTAACAGTGGCTGCAATTCCCTCTGACCACAGCTTTGGCCAGCAACCCCTCCTCCAGGGTTTATGGATGGCAACGCCCTCCAGTGTTATTAGTCTGAGGGACATCAGCTTCTCTTGTTTGTTATCTTACCCAAAGCCACACATCTCTTCTGAGTACTTTCATTAAATTATCCTCAGAATTCCATCAGTGTGCCTTCTGTCTCTTGCTGGGCCCCTAGCTGATATAGTTCCAGGAGTAGCCTCAAGAAACAGGCCCTCAGGTCAAAATTCTAGTGCTGATTCCACACATATTATTTTATAACTTACAGGTAGGAGAAAGTAGAAGGATAACCAATAGAGGGCAAGTTTTCAGGAGATTAAGTACCTGTGTCATTTGATTATTATGGTGATAAAGGTTATAAGCTGCTTCTCACTCTACTGGAGAGCTTATAAAAATGAAAATATAAACTTAGTGCCTTAAACTCTCAATTCAAGGCATGATGGAGAACCAAAAATGTTCTAATCAGCTTTAAATGTATCTCTTATCTTATGTAGATGTAGAACAGACATAGTTGAAGATCAGAACTATGATCTGACAGTACGGGTTGCAGAGTTGCAATATTTATTAAATATATACATTCAATGGGCTTTAAGAGTTCAAATTAAAATTAAGATTAGCATCCCAAGTTTTATGGGTCCACATTTTTGTAAGCCAGGTTCTACCTGTAATCTGAGGGACTCATAATAATAATAATGCAGTGGTTGAAAAAGCAGAAACCTGAAACTTGAAATGAGGTTCTTAACTCAAACCCTGAAAGCCCCCAGAATCTTCTTTGCTCGCTGAAGCAGTCCCTCCAGCCTGTCTGAGAAAACTGCTTTTAAAGACTCATCTGGAGCACTTTCCTAGCAAGGACATTCCCATTATCCTCAAGGTTAACCCTACCAACATTCGCTGCTTCTATAGCCAGAAGGGGAATTGCAAAATATTCTCGAAGATAAGATAGATTCTACTCCAAAGGGATGACTGGGCCTTGCCAATTTTCATAGTCAGGAGATGGGAAAGAGGGGGAAACATGTTTAGAAATAGATTCTGTAGGAGCTAAATCAAGGACATAAAAATATGAGATTAGTGCAAGAAGGATTTATTAATATGAAAAAGCTTACTTAGCTTTCTAGGTATGCTATGTCAGTTGAAACACCTGGGATAGGCTCTAACAGTTTGCTTGAAGCTTGGACTCAATGATGACCTACAGAAAGTAGATTAAAACCCTGAGACTTCTCTGTGATTAAGAAGAAGGAAATCAAAGGCATAGGGAAGTGGGGAAGATAGAGTGGACCTACCTTTATTATACTTTCTTCTCCACAGTAATAAGAACACTTTGACAGTGAACACTAGTATCCCCAAAATGTTCTATCATAGTTATGCTATGTAGGCCAGAGATGTTACTGAAAAATTGGACTTCTTAATCTCATTGAGAATAATGGTGTCTTGGAGTGGTAGAGACCAGGTGGCAGTGCTCAGTTTCAGTGATGAGATTGACACAGTTATTGCAATAAACTACAATGACAGATATGGCGATACGAGTGTTTTGATCCACGTGGATATATTGTGGTGGCTAATACATTTTTGTGAGAATCTTAGGAATGAAGTAAATTGTCTGCCTTCTAAAATATTACTTAATTATCAGACCAATTCTTCCGCTGGTAGGCAACACCTAAATCAAACTGCTACAGTGGGAAGCATGGCTTCTTACCCAGTTCAAAAAGCCCAGAGCCTTTTGCTATGAAGGCTAGTTTCTTTTAAGGAATTACCATAAAATCTAGGCACAAAGACACACTGTAAATCTTCTTCCAAACCTTCCCCCAAAAGATCCATGGTCATTTAGCTGGTGACAGTGAACCGGAAAAGAGAAGTAACTGTACCAGCTAGGAGTTATTAGTAATGGGCCACAACTTAGTACTAATCAGTGAGAGCATAAAGTCAGGAAATAAGTGGAGTCCTGGCCCATCTCTGCCTTCAGTGGACTGTGGGCTACTTAGTGGTTATTTCCCATGCTCCTGATTGGATACTTGGAATAGTCCTACTTAACAACTGGAACATCCTTACATCGGTTCCCTGACCTATGCAGTAAATGTTGTTATGATGAGCAGAGCCAAGTAGAGCTCCTGGAAGTTCCTTTGTCAAACAGTAATCAGAAAGCAATACCCTGGAAAAACTGCAGAAATTTGTGCTACTTTCAATGATGGAAAGAAGGAGGGGTGGTAATTCCTGTCCCATTCTCATTTAACTCTTCAGGTTGGCTGGTACAAAAGCCAAATGGATGCTTTCAAATGACTCTGAACTGTTTCTGCCACCAGCTACAGCTGCTGATCTAAATGTAGTCCCCTTGCTAGAGCAAATTAACACAGCTGCTGGCCCCTGGAGTGTAGTTATTGATCTAGAAAGTGGTTTGTTTTGTTGTGCCTTTTTTTTCTTCCTTCTGAATTTGTAAAGACCATCAGAAGCAGTTCATCTTTATCTAAGTAGTAGGAATAGAATTATGTCTTCAGTGTCTTACATCACGACTATGTCGACTCTCCTGATCCTGTTATAATATAGTCTAGAAGAATCTTGATCTTGTTGAAATCCCAGAAAACATCGCTCTGATTCATTAGATTGAAGACTTCGTGATAATTGGACCTAATAAGCAGGATGTCACGAGCACCTAGATGTCTAAGAAAAATTATGTATGTTGCCGAGTACAAGATAAATCCTACAAATGGCAAATGCAAAAATTCTAGTAAAGTACACTTTGGTGTACGCCAAGTGTGGATATTCCCTCTAAAGTGAGAAACAATTAACAGCACCTTGAACTTCCTATTGTGAAGAAAGAGGCACCGCATTTTGTGTAAATCTTCATATTTTAAAGGAAGCATGTATCACATTTGGCAACACTGCTGTAACCCATTTCAGGAGTAATCCACAAAAATATTCATTTTAATCATTGCCCAGAGCAAGAAAGAATTAGCAATAAGTCCAGGTTGCAGCGCAAGCTTCCCCACCTCTTGAACTTCACAAGCTAGAATATCTAAATTGTACTCGAACTCTCTGTTACAAATAGAAATACCCATGGAGACGCCCAAATGTCTCAATAGGAAAAACAGAATAGACCCTGACATTCTGGGCAAATCCAAACCCTCTTCTACAAACAGCTATTTATAAAGCTATCTATAGCTTGCTACTGAACCTTGGAACAACCAAACAACACCTGAGCACACAATCAGGGGATTATGTGACTTGAGCTGCTAATCACAAATTGGGTATTATTTGGTTAATCAAATCCTAAAGATAGATGTATGCAGCAGCACTGAATAATTAAATAGAAATAGACTATACCTAATAGAGTCTGAGGAGGTCCAGAAAATTCAAATAATATCTCTGAACAGGATCAGACTTCAAAGTTCCTACTCCTATTATTGTGTCAGCAGTCCCTCAACCCACACCCATGGCCTCATGGTAAGTTATCTATGACTATTAGCCAAGGAGGAAAAATTACCAGTGTGCTTGCTGGATGTTGACCACAACCAGCAGTGGACAGTTGCTATACTTCGGTCTCATTTGTGGTGGTCTAAAAGACAGTCCTAAAGGGAAATACTTGCAGTAGGTATAATTTTAAGGTATTACATTTGGTTTTGTACCTTGTGTGGGAGGGAGAGATAGTCCACTATGTGGATTTATAATGACTCCTGGGAGAAGCTAATGCTATGCTTGTTCTATCAGAGATTGAAAAACGAGATTAGAGGATTGGTGACAGGAGTTCTAGGGAAGAGATATGTGCATAGAGTTCTTGGAATAGTAGTGGAATATTAAGATATCCATTTCCTATGTAAAAGCCCATCAGAGGGCATCTACTGCAGAGGAGTCTCTTAATAATCAGAAAGACTGTGTGATCCTTATTGCAAAAACTATTTGAGCTCCTTACCCAGTCAGTTCAGCGCTTGCTCAAAATGGCCATGGTGACAAGTTTGTAGGTTATACACAGGGCTCAGACAAACATGAACTTTGTCTCCTCAAATCTGATGTGGCTATTATGATTGCTATGTGTCCAGCCTGTCAAACATAGAGGCCAATGATCAACTGGGACATGGCGCCATCCTCTAAAGAGACCAGCCAGCTCCCTAAAGGAAGGTTGAATACATCAAATCCTTTACATTTGGGAGTAGGGGAGATATTTTGTTTTTGGAAACCTAAATACCTGTCTCAGATACGGACTGACCTTCTGGTCTACAACGTTTTTTCTAGCACACTATTATAGGTTGAATTGTGCCCATCCCACCCCTGAAAAAAAATATGTTAAAGTCCTAACTCCAAGTACCCCAGAATGTAACCTTATTTAGAAATAGTCAGTGAAGTTATAATTAGTTAAGATGAAGTTATACTGGAGTAGGGTGGGCCTTTAATCCAATTTGACTTATGTCCTTATAAGAAAATGGTATGAAGACACAGGGAGAGAGTGTCATATGGCAATAGAGACAGAGATTATACTTCTACAGCAATAAATCAGGGAATGATGGGGATTATCAGCAATACCAGAAAATAATAGCATGGAACTGATTCTCCCATAGACCACTGAGAGATCATGGCCCTTCTGATACCTGGATTTCAGACTTTTAGCCTCCAGAACTGTGCAAGAACGAATTTCTGTTGTTTTGAGGTACCAATCAGTAGTAATTTATAATGGCGGCCTTAGAAATCTAATACACATTCTTATTTGTGCCTTATTCACTGATATGTTATACCATAAAACATAAGCCTCAACTAAGCAATTCAACAAATGAAGCAATGGGCCCATGTTTATGGAACTGACTGGCCTTACCACATGTTTCATTATCTAGAAGTAGATGTCCGAATGAAAGTTCAGCTATGGCACCAGCTGAGGAGGGTGGGATTAGGTCACTTTAAACCAGTGACCAATCAATGATAGTGTTTCTCCACTCTACCCCACTCTACCCCATAGCCAGGTCCAGGAACTAAAAGGTGGAAGTGGGAGTAGCCATGTGATACTAAATCTGAAATCTCTGTGATTGAAAAATTTGCCTCCTGTTCCTGCACCCTTGGGTTCTACAAAATTAGAATTATGAGTTCCTAAGAGAATAATGCTTCCAACGGTGAATGAAGTCACAATTCCATTATATTGGAAGCTAAGTCTACAGCTTATCAATTTAGGGTTTTTATGCCAATGAATTGATATGCATAGAGGGGGCTTATAATATTGTTGGAGTGATCTAGTCCATTTGGCAAGGAGTGACTGTATTGTAGCTACAGAATGGGAATAGTGGGGACTTGTAGGGCGTCCAATATATTCACTGAGATAAGTATCACTCTCATAATAATTTTTTATGAGAATCTGCAGAAACTCAATAAAGCAAAGGCCACAAGTTTTCAAGTTCTATGGGGATAAAGAGGTTAGAGTCACCTCACCAGGTAAAAAATCCAACCAGCCAAAGAACTGGCAGAAGTCAGAGAAGACAGAATGGGCGGTGGGGAAAGGAGTTTCCCAAGGTCAAAGATTCAGCAGCTCTGGAAGGGCAGATTGAACAGAGGGTCAGGGATTTTATTAAAGTTCCAAATATTTGAAGACAGCTGCAGCATGGAAGCTAAGAGCCACCAAGAGATGAGAACAGTCAGGTACAGCAGTTCAAATAAGTGTGAATCAAATTTTCTCCTCTTAGGTATTCCAAAGACATTTTAAAAGAGGAGAGCTGGGATTCTTCTACCAGTCAGCATATGTAAGATACTGATTAGATTTAGGGACTATGATGGTTATTTTTGTGTGTGTCAACTGCGCTAGGATTTAGTATTCAGGTATCTAAAAAAAATTTTTTTAGGTATTTCTGTGGAGGTGTATTTTAGATCTGGTTAACATCTACAATCATCAACTTCAAGTAGAGGAGATTATCTTTGATTATTTGGATGGACCTTATTCAATCAGGTCGTAGAAAGGCCTTGTCAACAAAACTGAGATTTCCCTGCAGAAGAAATTCTGCTTCAAGAATCTAGCATCAGTTCTTACCAAGAATTCCCAGACTGCTAACTTGCCCTACAGATTCCAGACTTGCAGTCCACAATTACATAGATATAGTTAGATTATAGATGATAGATGATAGATGAAGAGAGAGAGAGAGAAGGCGAGAGAGAGAGAGAGAATAGATAGATGATAGATATAGATAGATAGATAGATAGATAGATAGAGAGA
>NW_006494612.1:12410239-12422136 GCF_000325575.1 Pteropus alecto | reverse complement strand
GATAGATAGATGATAGATAGATAGATGATAGATAGATAGATAGATAGATAGATAGATAGATAGATAGATAGATAGATGAGAGAGAGAGAGAGAGAGAGAGAGAATATACTCTTAACTGTTCAAAACAAAACAAATTTATTTGACCCTTAAGAAAACCTACTACAAGATACGTAATAAAGCACTCCACATTACAAAAATTGGCAGTAATGTTTCCATATCATTCAGCAAAAAAGTCTCCATTATTGATTTAATATGACAATGACTGCTAATGTGCTTTGGCAACTTACTAATACAGAGACAGAACCAATGAACCCTTAAGTCATGGCAGGAACATGGATCTGTTATGAAGCAAGTTATTCTAAGTTAGATATGCATAGATTCTATTTTATGCTAGAAACTTTTGGATACAAAAATAGAACAAAATCAACTTGACTTTAGTACAAAGGGCTCTACCTCTATCCTTATTGTGTTTGTCAAGGGTGTTGGGGTGGGAGGGAATAGGTGGCTGTGCAATTAGGAACTGGAGAGTCATTAGGGTCTGGGACCCTAGGGTCTCGGTCTCTCTCTCTCTCTCTCTCTCTCTCTCTTTCTCTCTCTTTCTCTCTCTCTTTCTCTCTTTCTCTCTTTCTCTCTTCTCTTTCTCGCTTTCTCTCTCTCTCTCTCTCTCTCTCTCTCTCTCTCGTTATCTCCCTCTATTTCTGTATTTCTGTGTATGTGTGTCTGTCTCTCTTTCTGTTTATTGCTCTGCCTGCTTTTGTCTCTGTCCCTCATACCACAAGGTCTTATCTCTACTTTTGTCTTCATGTGTCTATTATTTTCCCTCTGTGTTGTGCAGATTTATCTATCTATTTATATATGAGTCAAAGATTGCTATTCTCAGTTCTAGCTTAACATTCTTTATAAATTTAAATACCAACTATGGAAAGTCCCTGTGTCTCAACTCCAAATTTATAGGAGAGAACCTAACAGTGCTATGCTGGTTGGCCAAACAGACTGCTAATGTCAAGCTGTAGCTGTTATGGAGTAGGTCACATGGGTGACTGCCCACTCAGCTGTAGCTGTTAGAACACATTTTCTGAGAAGGACATGGTTATTATAGGAAATGTGTCTATTTACATGTCTAATTAAGGGCCCAAAACATCAGTTTCTCCTAGCAACTACTCATTATGGTACTTGAAATACCTAGTTGATTTTGACTTTAAAGATAGTGTCCAAAAACCAGTCTAGAAAATTATACCATAGGCCAAAAACAAAAGGTACCTAAAAACATAAAAAGCATCTCCATTCACAAGGACTATTGTACTGTTACACCGACAGACAGCTCTGAAAGACATTCACTTAACGCACTTAAAAGGAGGACTGGACATCAAGACTTTGGATAGAGAGCCCAGCCACCAAAGAATGCTTTTTTTTCCTGGCATTTTTTTCTAGGAAAGAAGCATGTATAAGAATATTTATTCCTTAAAATTTAAACATAATATTATAAAATTCTTCTAAGATCACTGCCTTCTTTATTTATAGTACTTTATTATACACATCAGTAGAAGCACTGATTGTTTCAATCATAAAAATTTTTTAAAGTAAAATTATAACCTTGTGAACAATTAATATTTATTAAACATAGGAAGGATGAGTGTAAAGTTTAGGCACAGAGCTTATAATAATAGAGAGAAGGGAAGATAGGATAAAAATTAAAATATAGGAAAAGCGTAAAGTTAAAGCTAAGCTTTGACAGGGTGCTGAAATTTGGGGGATTATGGATGGGGCTGTTTAAATCCTCCTGGAAAAGCTGGACATGAAAAGGATACTGGAAGAAAAGGTCAAATAAATATATACTAAGAATATGAGTGAGAGAAGGAAGAAAAGTTGGAATGCAAAGTACAGAGGGAGTCAAGGCTTTTATTTGGTCGTGAACAAGGTTCTTAGGAGTAAGGTTTGCACAAAGCACTAACTGGAGTTTTTGAAGTGTTTCAAGACAGGAGAGTTAAAGGCAACAAATTTGGTAAATTAGTTTAACAATAATACCTGGCATAAATTGAATGATGGAGTGGACAGGGATTATAACCATGCCTTATTATAGAGAGCATGGTGCTCTTCAGCAATGAAACACACCTAACAAGCCCAGACCCTACAGATCTGCACCTGTCCATTCCCGGTCACTTCACCTACCACAAGCAGGCCTCACACGTCACCCCTGTCCCTGCAATTGAAATTCACCTCTGCTGAACACTGACTGATTCCTGATTCTGGAAAGAAACCAAGTCATAACTAAGGAGGACACAAGTGACACAGTACCTCATGTCCCCTGCCCTAAAAAACTCCCCTCTGCTGCCAATACCAGAGAAATATAAATGAGTTCTCAATGTGCACAGGGATGAAAGTGTAGAAGTGACTCCTTAGGGGTCATAAGGAGAGAAGATGGAACAAAAAAAGAAACAATAATGAGGAAAAGAAAGGGAAAACTACTAGGCACTGCTGGAAGGAGACAGTTAAGAAAATGGTGCTTTGAGGGTGATGTGAGGGAAAAAAATGAGAATCACGATGGAAAAAGCAATGGGGAGAAAATGAAGGACATAGGAGAAACAGTTAAGAAAATTAATAAAAGGTAGTGTGAGGTCAGAAAAAAAATTAACAAACAAATAAACAGTAGAAAAAGGAGATACAAGGAAAGCAACAGAAAAGTTAAGGAAGAGAGTAAGAGGAGAATCTGTGTAGACTGTGCATCCTTTTGGCCATCTCTGACTGGGGTTACTGTTGCAAATTCACATTTCATCTGGCTAATAAGCAAAAAAATAAATAAAAGAGAATGAGGAGAATAGAAACCTCTGCATAGAACCCTAAGGCAAAGTTTTCAGTAGCACTGGATTTTTAATTCCCCTTTGATAATCAATAAAAAGGCATCAAAATACTTGTATTTTTTTTTTAATTATGCAGTCATATAATTTGCTTGCATTTGGAAACTAACCACCTTTTGAGATGCGTGGCTTTAAGGGAACAGTCTATCTTTCCACATGTGACCAATAATTAGCCTACTAGCCCTAAGGCTTTATACCAGTGTAGCATAAATAATTCATTAATTTTCTAAGAGCAACGAATCACAAGAACCTTAAAGGAATTAATAATCTCACGGTGATATAAACCCAAGAATCTTCCTCAACTTCTTCATCATTAATATAAACACAATTACCAATGGTGGAGTGCTCTGTAGGAGCTTTGAGAAAATAACTTTTAGCCTGTGATCTTGTTCCTTCTGACAAAAGAAAATCTGAATAAAGGAGAATGACAAAAGTTTCTTATGGACCATATGCATTATTGATTATGTCATTTATCTCTTACCTAGAGTTAAGTGCAATCTCAACTGGGTTATACTCATGGGTTATGCTCTAATTATGGTGTTTCACGTATGATATTTGATGAGTCCTTGGTATCTTTCAAGATTTATCTGTAAGAGAGTATATACTGATAACTTTTTATATCCCTACTACGTCACCAATAGTATGGCATCAATACCAGATAATCATTAAAAAGTGTAGAGTCATGTTTGCTTGCAAAGCCAAGTTGAAAGACCATCTACAAAGTTGTTTACAGTTGTTACATGGTCCTTACTACTCTGTTTTTATTTTATTCACATTGCTCAACTCTTTAGAACAGGAGTTGGAAATTCTTGAAAAGTCCTGTGGGATGTCAAGATTAAAGGGCTTTAGATTTTTGTTGGTGTATATGACTTCATCTTTAGAAAATTCATTCAGATAAGAACTTAATTGATTAGAGGCGTAACAGTCCATCATCTCCTCAGAGATTGTGACACTCACGAGATGAGTAGTCAGAGGACAAGAGAAGAATCCTGGCAGCCAAATGACACACATTTCATTCTCCTGAGTGGCTTTCATATGATGGCTACCATTTGTTCTACTTAGTTGTTTTGGTCAATGATATGGACTAAATGTATGAGTCTCACCCAAATTCACATATTGAAATCCTAATGTTCAATATGATGGTATTAGGAGGCGTGGCCTTTAAGAATTGTTTAGGTCATGAGGATGGAGCCCTCGTAAGTGGGATTAGTGTTCTTATAAAAGACCCCACAGAGATTCCTGTCCCCTTCCACCACGTGTGGACATGGGGAGAAGACATCATCTGTAAACCAGAGAGTGGGTTTTCACAGACATCGAATCTGCCAATGCATGACCTTAGACTTCCTAGCCTCCAAAACAATGAGAAATACATTTCTGTTGTTTATAAGCTATCCAGTCTGTGGTATTTTATTATAGAAGTACAAATAAACTAAGACGGTCAGAAATAGGATAGTGAAGATTTTTGGTTATGTTGATGTGAAATATTCCACATTGAATTCCTCATGGATTGTAGAAAAATTGGAACATAAAGATAAGCAAATATAATAAAATTAAAACTAACCATAGATTCACTCTCCAAACAAAATCAACACTAATTTTTTGGACAATTTTTTTCTACCAGATTTTTTTCTTTGTGTACATATTTTTTTTAAATATATGTTTTTATATATTTGGTAGCCTGCTCTTTTCACTCAATAGTTTGTCACAAATAGGATGTCACAATATAGAATTATATTTATTTATAGTTATACATGCTATATATTGTATTATATATGTAATCCATATAAACAATCAGACACTAAGTTCTTTGACAATAATATTTTTAAGAGTACACCATTAACATAGAATTTTTTAGAGAAAGAATTGCTTCAAATAAATAAATTATCAGTCAACTAATACTGAAAATTTTATTCAGCAGAAAATTAGAGATCTCAGTACACAGTGACTTCATTGCAAAAGGCAGATGTTCAAAGAGAGACAACAAAAGAGATCTTGATCAAAAGAAACCACATTTGTAGTATTTTTCCTAAAACATAATACTCTATTTTTAAATGAAGGACTCCTATCATCACTTAACCATTTCTCAATGAACTATAATCATGAACTATTATGCTTTGTATCAATATAATCAATCAGTTTTTCAATTTTGAAATCGCTGCTCTTATTGTCACTGCTCCATAACTGCCTCAATACCTTTCTAGTTATTTTTCCTAATTCTAATTAATTATGGGATGAGACAGTGGAGACCTAAGATCATTAAGATGTGCATATTAAATAAAGTCCAATAAATCTATAAAGAAAATAATTGAATCAGTAAATATTGATTTTATATATAATTTTCACATACATTGATTTACATAACATTTATAAAAACTTGTAGACAAATATTATCTATTATGCTATTATAGAAAAAGAAACTGAGACTTGGAGAAATGAAATAACTTATCTAATGTTACCTAGCTGTAAAATCGAGCTTAAAGTCTCAAACCCAATTCTTCTCATTACAAATCAACTCTAAGGACTTTGTTAAAAGCAATTTCAGGATTTTTCTTGCTTCTGGCCAAGGAATTATAATCCAGAACAAAGTTTTCTAAAACATTTTCATCAAACACAAATGATACAAGGCATAACTATTATGCAATAAAAGAGGAAAACACTGGATCAAATGACTTGCTTTACTGCAGGACTCCTCAGAGATGTCAATATGCTACCATGCTTTAATAGTCTCCAAAAGCAGCATTTCCATAACTCCTTGGACCTCAGATATGACCCTCTGTAACAGTATACTACTTCAGACTTCCAAGGAGCAAACAGCGGAAAATAAGGTCCTGGCAAGGTGGGAGGTGGGAGAGGGTGTTCACCAAGTGGAGTGGGTGAGGTCTGATAGTCTCAGTCTCTGCATTCCCTTCTCGCTTACGATCTGTTAATTAAAGTACAAACTCTGGAAAAGCTTGATGTTTATGTGAACTACTGTCTTTTGATATCATAGAAAATTGCTTCTGATAAAAGGGATAGATAATTCTTTCTTAGCTAGACAAGTAGTTGTAGAATACACTTATGAACTGTTGTTAATAGCATTCAATCAGAAAACATGGATATAAAATTAAACCATTTACCGCGACAGACCACAGCATCCTTGTACCATAAACTTCATACCTAAGATATGATGCATTTCTCTTAGATCTTCATGGCCTCTGAAATAACCAAATTCAATAATTTTTACCTTCACAAATTGCACATAATAAAAATAATTGAGCAATCCTTCAAAACTCAACAAATAAATTTTAAAGTAGCTAAATCTATTCATAGTTTATTAAAATAATTTCATGAAATAGCACTATTTTAAAATAATAACAGAAGGTCATTATGTAATCCATGGAATAAAAGATTTTCTGAAGGGAAATAGTTCCCCAAATTGCCTCTCAATAAGGTTGTGTATAATGATAATCCTCTTGGCAATATATTGCCATCAACATCTGTGAGTGGAAATTTTACTAAGCATTTTATATTTATTATCTTATTTAATATAGAAAACAGCCCAACAAAGTAAGTACATTAAAAATAATCTCTGATTTTACAAATAATAAAATCGAGGTTCAGAGATATTAAGTTACCTGAAGAGGAAGAGCTAGGATTGGAAGCTAGGCTACCTGATTACAAGGCCCTTTACTTAACTCATCTTTCTTTTTGATCCTCATTTCTAGTTACCTATTTTATATATTAAGTAGATTTCATAACATGATTTTCCTATTAAAATCATACAGTAGCCATGGAAGTTTTAAAAGGAAGAATATAATCTCAGTAAGATTCCCTTATTCTACCTTAGCAAGCTTCTTGCAACTACCAACCATCCTTTCATTAGCTTTGACTTATAACTAACCTCTACTTTCAATTGGAAGTCAAAAGACCATAGCATCTCATGATTTCTTCTTCTCTTTTGACATTTCTGCTGTCTCATCAAAGTCTTTATAAATGGAACTTAAATATGATTAACTGCAGTGGAATCTAAACCCCAAATAAAAACCAATGGGGCATATATGAATGGCAAAGCAAACCAGGTCTAAAACTCATACCAGAAAACTAATAGATACTCAATCTGCAGTCCTACATTTTATGAAAATTAATTTTAATTCAAAAGTCAATAAAAGGGAAAAGGAATCATGACTAACATTCAGTACAGGAGAAGTTGGAAGTGGTATGATTGAAAGCATCTAGAAGGCCATCCTATCAATCAATCGACCCACAATTATTTATTAAATACTCATCACCACTACCATTAAGCCACAATGTTTAGAATCCCAGAACTTGAGTATCAACTGAGGTTGAGCATGACAAGAGGATAAGTATGTGTTAATGTGAATATATATTACTTGGATAGAGGATGGCAGTAACTCCTTGGAGACTATTGTTATCACAGGAAGATATAATGTAAGAACCCAAGGGGATAGAATGAAAGACAGATAAATTATGACTTAATCTGGAGAAGTCACATCAATGGAGTAAAGCCCTACAGGACCAAAGATACAACAGAACTGTGGGACTTTATTCCAGAAGGTAGCATCTTCATACTAGATATTGGGTAGTAGGAAAGTGAAATAAAGGATAATGTTGAGATAAAATATTGGGGCCAACACTGCAAGCTTACCTACAACTAATGAGAGTTTTCTTGACCTCTTTTTGTCTATGTAGATTGGTGATATTTTACAATGTAAAACATAAGCTGAGACCGTACAAGTCAAAAAGAGTTCCTCTTTGTACAATGCAGGTGAGTCTATTATATAAAACTGGTATTACTATTTAAACCTAGAGCTCTTGTTCAAGGACAATTGCAAAGGAACAGCATGGATTTTTCTGGCATCTTCTTCACAAAGAGCACTCATTTTCCAACAAAGCATGCCCTCCATCCTGCGGTGTGCTGATAAATGTTTAACAGCTAACTCTCCAAGAAAAAAAAATTATAAATTTTACTGCTTTAAGAATGTATAGCACCCATTTTACAAATAGTGATAAAATATATAATAATCATCATTGTAAATTCCATCCCAGTGACTTCAATGTGACTTGCTGTTTCATATAAACTACACTGTCACTTTTTAAAATTCTTTCCTCAACAACAGTGCCACGAAACCGTACTATGTATAAATGCTTAATCACACTCTGATTCAAAAAAGAAGTTACTTGTATCATTGACACATGAGTGTAGTTCTGACATAAACGTTGGTTGATATTTTCTTTTATATTATAGAGTGAACCTAAAGTAAAACTATAAGGATGCATGTCAGACTTCATTTAGTTTTCAATGACATGAGTAATTTCTTTGCTGAATAATATAGTGGCAGTTTTCAAATACCAGAAGAATATTTTCTCAATTTTATGTGTTATTCACAACATAAAAGCTACAGATGCAACACAATTTAAATTTAATGTGCATTATTAATATTTCTCCATAATTTTTTTAAGTCTAGACAATGAATCAAACAACAATTTGTAGCATTTGCGATTTTCATGAGGTAAGTACTTCCATCATGATTGATTCCAAATTATCAATGCAGGACTGGAAAGAGCAGATAACATCACACAGTATTTTCCACCATGTAGATATTATAAACGTAAATAACATCAAACGCATAGATTATAGTAAAATGGAGTAAAATAATTATTATAAGCCTTAAGTAATTGGTATCTTTGTTTTTAACATAATGGTTAATTATAAGTTTACATGGCTTAATTTTCAGTAATGGCTATTTAACAAACAGCAAAATTGCTGTAAATTTAACAATTGGCTCTTGAGAGCCAGTAGGAGCTGCCTTCGGAGTGCCGACACCTCTGTTCATCCAGGCTGCCAGCAGAACAGTGTGCTTCCCTTCTTATTAGCCTTTCTAGGTTTATTTCCTTACTTTCAGCATTATTTTGGACATCCCCTACCACAATCTCTTGGGTTTTTGAAAATTCTCATTGTTATTTCCTGAATGGAATTCGAGACAGCTAATGCAGGCGAAGAGCGATGGGTCACTTAGCCATTACAGAGCAAACTATGAGGTAATAGAAAGAGCACTGGGACTCGGAGGGGGAAAACCCAGTCTTGCCATCTCAGATGTACCTTTTAAATTTTGAGCCTCATAATTCTTATCTATAAAATGAAGCCATTCACTTCACAGGTTTCGGGTTTTTGTATTTTGTTTTGTTTTGTTTTGTTTTGTTTTTGTAAAGACTACAAAAGAAAATGTGAAAGTGTTTTATAATTAACATTTATGATATAAAATAAATCATTTTATAACACGCTATTCTTTCAAATGAGTTTAACCTTCTAGAACTTTTTTTTTTGATAGAGGAAATTGGTCATATTTTAGGTTTTGTTTGCTACTTCATTACAACTGACTATTTATGATTAAAGACATTTTTCTGGTTTGGGAAAAATATCATATGTATTATAAAACAGGTAGATTTGGTTATGAATAGTTACATTACAGGAGATACCAAGCATATTCAAGAGAGCTTGAATGCAGAAATGACATTCAAGAGACCAGGATTTCACAGCTAGTTTGTTCAACAAATCTTATAATACAATTTTCACCTTCTTTGAGCCTTATTTTGCTTATCTTTCCACGGCAATGATTGAATGAAATAATTCATTCAAATCTAAATTTTCCAATTATTTTCTTATAATTTTCCTAAAAGGTCCCTTTAAATATTGACTATTCAAGTGGTTATTTACAAAATATTAGCTACCAGTTCTGGCTTTTAGATTTCTAAACTCATAACCAGCCCTTACATAAATAAGAACATACTTTGAAATAGTCCCTTTACTCATAAAGGAGCAATCCACAGTTCATTGGTATTGTAGCTACACAGTGATGACTATTCAGCTTTTTAGGCACTGGGATGTATAGAGGAAGAATGAAAGTAGACAGAAAATTTTTAAACGGAAACATAGGAAGCATATAAGGCAAATGAAACACAACATCTAATTTATTTTTCTCTACCTTGATGTTTTACCCTTAAAAACAGCAATTCCATGAAGAACTGTAGAATATTTGAAAACACTTCCTTTTTAAAATTTTAATACCCTACTCCAAGTCTTCCTGCTTCTAAGGGCTAATTCCTTATCTATCTGCTCCTCTGACCTGCCTCTTCCTCCTTGTAGGTCCGCCCCTGGCCTCAGAGCTCCCAAACTCACACTCCTAGCCCATCTCAGAATATGTGCTTCTAATTAAGCAAAAAGAAAATTAAAGCAAAAAAAAATAAAATAAAACATAACCTCCAATACAAATAATAATCATTTTATATTTTACATCACTTATATTTTACATATAAGTGAATGTGATAACTGCCTGACTCCCACAGGGTTAGGTGCAGAAGTGAAAATGCCACCTGGGTAATTCCTTAGATGATATGAGTCCTACCTGGAATTTATTTATTACACAGTAAGAAAGGGTAGGATGTTCTTTATGATATATTTTTCCTTGGGAACTCACACTGTAAGCCTCTACCACTGACAAGGTGGCATTTTTAGATTAAGCCATGGGAAATCTAGCATGATTTACAAATACAACAGTCCAAGAATAACAGCCTTCCTGCCATCCATGATTGGCATCGTTATTACAGACTCTATTATATTCTTATCTCACTGTCCAACAAAGCTATTCATTCAACAACTAAGCTCACGTCAAAGACAAGGCAGAGTCTTATTTGCAGAAAAATGCCTTTGAAAAACAGTCTCGTTGCTCAGACACAGCCAAGAATGTACATGACATCGTACAAGGTGCTTATGATAGAAGGTGGCAAGAAATGAAGTTGAAACAGAAATACCAGCTGAGAAGGTGTTTAATCTTCAAGGTGTGAGGTATTACTTTCTAGCACTCTTTCTTACTGATATGAGCCATAAAAGGGAAAACTAGCTAAAAAGTATGGGGGAGAGTACACTTAGGTGCCTTTAATGTTTGTGTTGTCAAAGCGCTTCAGCTTTCACATCCAGTATTTAATAAAACAGCTGAAGTTCCTGGTTTATAAATAAAGGAAGCTAAGAGATGTTGAGTAAAGTCTGTTGCACATACAAAAATGCAACTTCACTTCAATGTATACCTGGAATCTTTCATCTACACACACACACACACACACACACACACACACACACACACACAGTATCTTATAAGCAACTCCATATGTGCTTTTAACAAAGTCTGTAATTATTTATGATTAAAGACATAATGGAAAAATAATTTTCAAATAATGGAAAAATAATGAAATCTTACAAACACACATATTCAAAATGTTGAGAGAAGTTGAATAGTCCTTCTTTTCCCACAAAGCAGAAACTGAAAGCCATAAGCATGGTGGGGAAGAGACCAATACAGCTCCCTCTGTCTGAGGAACAATCAATAAAACACATAACTGACTTTTCAGAAGGAGTGAGGAGCAAACACAGTAACAACAACAACAAAAAAAAGATTTTGTCAATGATTCGGGCACTTTCCGAACTGTCTTGGACCTCCAAATTTATAAGAACAGCAAGGGCTTGTCAGAGACCAAATGTGAGGCAGATAAATCTTAACACCAGAGAATCCAAGGCCCACATTCTCACTGGTTTTCCTATGGATCATGCTGATGATCCACACAGCCCAGGTTTGTAGAGAACAACACCTCTCCATCCCTACCCTCACCAATGATACATACATTGCTTCCATGCTCCTCTGGACCTGCAATCTCACAGCATCTCCTAGTAAGTGCTAAGGGGGGAAACTTGGAAAGCATTCAAAGAGATTTGCACTTTTCAAGTAGGTCTATTCCATGCACCCAAGACAGATGCCTAGAATTCCAGGAACTAAAAACTGGGACCAAAATTTGAGATCATCTAAATCCAATTGCATCCAAAAAGAATAGCCTCAATTGACCTTCAGACTATGATAATGACCCTGCTTCAGTGTCTGCGTACATTCAGAACATGCAGTTATAATGATGGTTTGAGTTTGGGCCACTGTAAATTTTAAGAAAATTTCTCTTACCTTGAATTGAGATCTGCCTCCTTCGGTTTTCACCTGGAGA
>NW_006494612.1:12405610-12410192 GCF_000325575.1 Pteropus alecto | reverse complement strand
TTATTAGTCAACTATTATAGGTTTTAGTTCCAGAAAGTTTGTAGCATTGTCATTAATTTTACCAATTTCTAGGGCGTATTGATAAACTCTTTTAGAAGAGTATCAATCTTTTTGTGTATGATGCCTCCCAACTAATCATGATTTCTTAAATGTTACTGATGGAAATGCTGTACCTGTGTTTGTAAGTCCTTTCAATAATCTGTAGAGTAATTTGCTGAAATTAAAGAGATTTTGTGTAAAAGACATCAGTGTCTATTGTTTCATCATATATTTCAGATTTTAATTCTACTTTTCCAGTTGGAAAACTAATTTTCTTGCTCTTAAATATGGAAGAAAAATAGTTGAGTAGAGAAGTATCAGTCATCTTCAGTAATTCAGGAACTTGAGAAATAGGTGGCTTGTCTCTTCTTTATCCATCTTGCTCCCTGCCTTCTGTAGCCGTCTTTTACAATTCTCAACTTTTGCCTGTTTTCACATTCTTCCAGACCTCTGCCACTCTCTGACAGGCAAGTGGTATTGCACTCTTCATTCTGCCTTTTGGGTCTTTTAGAACCTGAATTCATCACAATATTTTCTGTGAAGCATCATTGATTTCTTTGGTCATCTCTCCTTTACTTTTCTCCTAAGAACAATTAGGAATTTTACTATCAGATTTTCAGATTTTTCATTTCTAGAGGGCCTAATCTCCCTAAGAGTATCCCATTTTGTGATGTGCCTCTCTACCCTCCTTCCTCCACCAACTTTTGGAGCCCAATTTCTGTAAAATCTAGAGGTGTGCTTGACTGGGACTAATATTTCTTTACTTTTTTATGCATCCTAAGATATTTTCACACGAGATTCCTATCACTTACACAATTCAACTTCAAAATTGCTTTATTCCATCCAAGCAATAAAGTCTTGGCAGGGCTCTGTGCTATGACTATCTCCCTTAGAATTAGGGTTCAGATATGAGAGTGTTTCATGATTACACATAAAAGTACATGTAATCGAATTAAGGAATGAAATCTCTTTTTATGACAGACAGTAAATCTGATTGACTGATTGGTTTGATATACAGACTGGCTTTGCCAAATAAGCAAAACAAACTATTTCCATAAATTAGTTAATTCTGTAGTTCTGAAGTTTTAACAGTAGTATATTTAAAGTACACAAAAAAGGCATTTTTTATCAAAACTATTGATAAATGTATATAAAAATATTTCAGTGATCTGTTTTGGTATACTCCCTATAAATTGAGAGAGAAAATGATTCTAAAGACATGGTGACAAATCTTTTTGCAACTCAGAATCAAAATTGAAGGGAACCAAATTAAATTGTCAGCTGATAGATTAATAAAAATATTTTTGATGATAGATCACCATATGAATTTTTGGCTGATACTTGGAAGGAGTTCCAAGAATGAGTGATATTGCTATACTAAAACTCTTTCCATATCTATCTTCATATATATGAAGTTTTCTCAGTGCTTAAGATATATAAAATATAAAAACATAAATATAATTAATGTTGAACTTTGCCTCAATGAATAATAACTAATATTTTATTATGTATATTTATAAAGATAAATAATAACTAATATTTATCCAGGAGCAAACAGTCTATTCTTACTGTTGAGATTCATTTTTAACAACATTTTACTTTTTACATTTAGTTAGTATTTATCAAAATTTATAATATGTTGTTTAGATCAATAATAATTTTCATGGAACTCATCTAGAAAAAAAATTTTAACACAGGCCAAAAACACAAAAATAATTAAATTTTAATTTATACAGCTATTTTTGTTGCAGAGAAATATGATAGATGAGCAATAAAAGACTTTCAGAAGTATAAAAGTATATTGTACTAGAGTAAAAGTTTATTAGAAAAAAATAGAGAGAAAATGATTCTGCTCAAAGAAGAAAACGACAGATATTCATTTCCAACTATTAAACAAGAGATTGTTTATGTATTTTTAAGTTAATGTATCTTAAATTACAGAATTTAAAAATTAGAAGGGAAACTAAAGGTTAACTATTAAACTGGTCTTCGCACTTATTTGCTTGGATTACCCCAAATAATTCTGAAGAATTTCGTATTCCCTCAAACATTAAATTGACTTCTAAATTTTTCTATCCTAAGTTTAATTGGTTACGAAAGATGTAATTTCTGTCACAATATCAATATTCACACTTAAAATTTTTTTTAGAAACCAGTCACATTCCTTTTTTAAAGATAGCCACCCAGGGAATCCAAACATTATGGCAATTTGATACTACCATCATTCGCATCCTTCATCTCGATTGTGTTTCTGTAGTGTCGCTTCTTTTCTCCTATTAACCTCTTCTAAATGTTTCCCACTGTGCTTCTGCTGTCAGGGAAAGGGATTTTCAAAATTTTTTCCAAACTTATTTTTAAATTTTTGTTTCTTTTGAACCATGAACATCTTGCATTAACTATAAGCCACTTATTTACTAGTGATTACTTCCATCTCCTCAAATTCTGGTGATAACTATGAATTTGCATTTATTTTGTGTTCGTATATATTTGGTACTTACAACATACTTAGCACATAGTAGATTCTCAGTAAATGTTAGCTATTATGGTTATAATATTGTCTTCCTTGACAAATATTTTAAGTATACTTTATTATAAATCTCATAAACGTATGTGTATGTGTATATATACATATATATATAATTTTAGAGATTTTTCAGTGTTTTTTCAGGAGTACTAGTTCTAAATTTGTATTTTGACATTTTGTTTCTCCACCTCAGATTGCTACTCAATATACATTCAGAACTGAAATACTATCTCAATGATCATAGATATTACATACTCTAAAAATCTTAATTTTGTGATTGAACTGTTATCACAGAGTGACTTTGACCTGGTCTGAACCATGCAAGTCATTAATGACCGAGCTAGCCCTGGAACCTAGATAGAATGTAAGACAGACTTGTTTAGATAGCTCTCTACTCTGGAAAATAAAGAAATTATCTCTGCTACTCCACTCTCTAGTTGCCCGTCCCATGCTTCAACTGCCAACTTTTGTCATCATATATCATTGCTTTTCCATTATCAAAGTTTATAACATTTACGGACTTTTATATAACTAAAATTCTCACTTTTACAACTAAAATTATTTTTTAATTCTAAAGATTGAAAACCATTGATATTATTATTATGTAAATATTATTTACTGCAAAACCTAGTGTAGTGATTGGACAAATACAAAAAGACAAGTGATTTTATTCTGAACACAATGTTTCTTGAAGAATATTGAAGTACCATCGTCAAATAAATTATTTATTTTAAACACTATTTCTCAACTTGTTTCATTTACCTAGGGTGAATTTCTTGTTTGTTTGTGTGTTTTCCCTTGAAAGTCTAATATTTTTCTCTGACCCCCACATTTATTTACTTGTTTACAAAAGAAATGTTTGCCTCCTTGGCCAAATAACTAAATCATCCAGCTTCTTAATCAATAAAATATATTGGATGCAATATTTTTTTCCTTGAAATATTGCAAGTTTTCCATTCTGACATTTCTTTTTATAGTATTCCAAATTTAATCCCATATTTTTTTTTGATTCCCATGCTGTTCTCTTACTTAGTTTCCATTTATGTTTTATTGAAGTGTGCTCTTAATTGTTTTTAAGTCGATGGTAAGTAAAATCCTTTCATGTTTGAATACATTCTTCTTTTTGCCCTCACACTTGACTGATAGACTAGATGGAGTAAGATTTCTAGGTTCAAAATAATTTGGCTCAGAACTTCAAAACTTTGCTTCTTGGCTCCTAATATATATTGCTGGTGAGAAGTCTGACAACAATTGAATTATCATCCCTTTGTTTATAAATTCTTTCATTTTCCCTGGAAGCTTTGAAGGTCTTTTTTGTTTTAATCTGAACCTTCATTAAGATAGGTCTAAAATAGATATAACTTAATTCATTCTATTTGGTATTTAATCAACTCTTAAATTTTATTCATCTCTATAAAGTCTTCCTATAGTATTTTTGTATTATTTCCTTCCATCTGCTCCTTTTTTATGTAAATCCTATTAGAGAAATATTGAACCTCCTAGATTGCTCTCCATACTTCTCTTTTTTCTCTTCGTCTTTATTCTTTTACATTATCAATGATTTCCAAACTTTAGCTTCCAGCACTTCCATTTTTTATTTTACTGATCACATCTGTAATTTATGATAATTACTTTTGCCCTGTGGTTGATATAGCAGTTCTAATTCTATGAATAAGTTATTTTCTGAAATCTCCAAATGTACAATTAGAACTATAAAGTTCTCTTTTTACACATGAAAAAGATTATTAGATTTTTTCATTTATTTTACTTTACCTTTTAATTTTATACTTTTGATTTTACTCAAATATATGTACTTCCTTAATTTTGTATTTATGAATAAAATATTAAGCTTATAATACAGTCATCAAACACTGACTCCCCCAATGTTTTTCATAGTTCCGCTATTCCAAGAGGCTTCTTCACAAACCTAAAGACCAGCTGCTTATAAATGCTTAGACTTGAAAGCCCCAAATAATCATGCTATGGACATTAATAGTCCTGAAATTCAAATAATAATAA
>NW_006494612.1:12379354-12405559 GCF_000325575.1 Pteropus alecto | reverse complement strand
GTAAAGTAGCCAATCTCTGGAGGTACAGCTAAAAATAAAGATAGTCACCAATGTAATGAAATATATAAGATAATTTATCTTCCTTTTTCACCAAGATTATTTACTTGCCATAATTCTACATTTTTTTTTCCTCTATGCTCAAAATCTTCTTTCAGGAATGAAGGTAGTGGGTAGTAATAAACAACATTAGATTAGAAATCTCAATGCCTGTGCTATAGGCCTCTTTCTGCCACTAACTACCTGTGAACCTGTAAGAGAGTCATAGTCTCCTTAGACAGTAACATGATGATGCTTGGGGCCCTGTGCATCATAATATTCTACAATATTATAAATTTAAGCATCCATAAATGGCTTTTCTGGTCCTGGGCATGTATAATCTAATCAAACATTAAGCCCTTAGAAATCACTTTTCAATGTATATAACGCGTTTATATACACATATTTATTCAACAGGCACTGTATTTAGTGCTAACAACAATCTTTCTCCTCTCCAGAATGCTGTGCTTGGTCTCCACATATATATATATAAATATATATCTTATCCCATACAATATACTGATGAATTTTTACACACATAAAATTCAGAGGAATATTTGAATTACAGTGCTATAATATATTTAATCAACAAGATGAAACTAAAATAGGTTTTTAGTTTTCAAATGAAACATTCATTCTATATACAGCTTTTGTTCTTTCTTCCTAAATAAATTTCACATCATTTAACTCAGCAAACTCTCTTTGAACATCTTACTGGTTCAGTCATAGCTATGATCTTAGTAATTTCTTCCAGTAGTCAATATTTTGCCTACTATCTGACCCTATTGTCATATATATATCATCTTTCCTAACTTAGAGGCAATCACTTCTCTTTTTTCATAAAATTACAAAGTTCTTTTCACATTTTTATCAATCAAGAACAGAGATTTAATCTTTATAATTGACAAATATGTGTTACATACACAAATGGGGGAAATTTATCATTCTTCCAATCTTCCATAGAATCTAGTTTTATATCCTATAAACAGCCAAAATTATTGAGTATATATATATTTGGTTATTTAATAAGAACACTTTTTAATTTGATAATGTGACATATGATATATTTAGATAATGTGACCTTATCCAAATATATCATCTCATTTGTCTTTGAGTTAGTTTGGGACATAAGAAGGCAAATGTAATCCTTGTTTTACAGATGGAGAAGGTTAGGCAAGAAGGTACAGAAGGACGAGTTCCTGTTATACCCCAGGATGCCAGAAGTCAATCCCATTAATATTTGCTGTATTTTCCTACTACCCAATTTTGCATTATAGTTTTCATCTTTCTCTAATGTCAATTCAACTTTATCTACAAATATTTTATTCCAAACTTCTTTTATTCATTAAGTAAACATTAATCAGCCTCTGTGCTAAATAATAGAGCTAAAACGGTATACAAAAGTAGATATGGTCACTGCTCTCATGGAACTTGGACCAGTAAAGAAAAGATATTAATCAAATAATAATCACAAAAAAAAAAAAATAAAAAAGGATTGGTATCACAACCATGGCAAACACAAAATAGAAGCACCTAGTGTCATCTAATCCTATACTTGGGAGATTAGACCTAGTCAGAGGGGTCAAAGAAGTCCATCATGAAAGAGTAACATTTGAGCTTTAGTTGAACAATGAGGCAAAGTTTACTAGATGAGAAGAGAAGAAAGAGAAAATAATAGTGCAAAGAAATTTAAAAGTAAGAAGCTTGGTAAGTGAGGATTAAGGAAAAAATGAGATTGTGTGAATAGAATCAATAGAATGAAGGAGAACACAATTTGAGATGAGACATGAGAAGAAATTGAGGCCCAGCTCTGCGGGGTTTAAAAGCCAAGGTTAATGAGTTTTATCTTTATCCTAAAAGCAATGAGATTATATAATTTAATTTATATGAAATACACAAAATAGACAAATCCATGGAGACAGAAAGTAGATTAGCAGTTGTCAGGGGCTGGGGGAAAAGGATAATGGAGTGTAACTGCTAATGGATATAAGGTTTCTTTGGGAGAAGATAAAAATATTCTAAAATTAGACAGCGATGAAAATCATATAACTCTGAATATATTAAAAACTACTGAATTGCTCACTTTAAAAGCATGAATTTTATGGTATGTAAATTATTTCTTCATAAGGTTATTATTAAAAACTAACAATGGAAAAGTATGAAAGATTTTAAGAGAATTTCTTTACAGGATTACAGTTTTAAAAGGATCACTCTGGCTTCACTGTGGGATTAAAAAATAGATTGGGGAGTGGAGAAAGGAGACTATTATAATAATTCAAGTGAGAGAAATGTACAAAAGAAAATCAATAGGGCTTAATAGCAGGTCACCTACTGGAGTATTGGAGACTAATAAAAAGATGTCAAAAGATGCCTCTAGTTTTCAAGCTTGAAGAAAGAAATAGATGTTGATACCATTCATTGACATTTTGGTACTGGAGGATCAGATTTTGAGAGGAAGGGAGGAAAATACTGAGTTCAGACATTCATTATGTTAAGCATGAGGTTCCCTGGAGAGATGTCAAATAAAATCAAGTAAAAATTAGGATATACGTGTCTATAACTCAGAGTAGAGTTCTTAGTAGGGAGATGATTTATGAGTCTTCTGCATATAAATTAAAATAATAGATATGGATACGGAGAAACAATGTGGGAAGAGAATCAGCTGTGAGAAGAGTAGAGGGCAATAACCTCCCCTCGAGGAACACTAAATTGTTGGCCACACAAGTTGGCAATGGAAAAATAAAAATAAACAGAAGCCAGAGAGATTGAGGAAAACCAAGAGAATGTTCTGTCAAAGAGGCTGCGGAGAGCATTTCAAAAACCTCTGCAACAGTCCACATGCTATAATATTGCACTGTGGCTTATCTAGCACCTCTACTAGATTATGTGTTTTTTGAAGGCAAGAATTATTTTCTTCTTACATTTTACTTAGAACTCGGCCCATATTAAGCAGCTAATGAATATGTGTGGTTTGCAGTTGTATGTTTAGATTGGTTATTTGGTGAAAAACTTGTTACATCGGTAACCCGATTTTTTTAAAATGCGTTTGGGACAAAGCAAATAGCTCATAATTCTATGCTGGAAAAAACTTTAATGCAACAGACAAAAGCAAAAGTTGTCATTTATCTTGAATAACAATGTGGTATCTCTATCTCCACAGTCTAATGGCCTAAACAGAGCTTAGTGAAAATGACTAGCAATAGCAATGGGATAGCAGCACTTGTGCTAAAGGGAGAAATGTGTGCACACAAAATCTAGGCTTAAATAAAATGAAGAAGGAGTCCGATGGACTACAGAGCCAACATATTTTCAGAGCTAGATCTTTTATAGAAATTGACAGTCAAGCCAGTGAGCAGAATCAAAACTCGAGGAGGCCGAGGAATGAAGAATTTGTGAACCATAGCTGCAATTTGGCTTCCACTCATCCAGGATTTAGAAAGATTTAACCAATTTCTAGTGAGTAATATTGTTAATAAATAAGTTTACCTGTAGAAAAAGTATGTAAAAATCATTGGTAATTACACATATATGTACACACCAAGGTTAACTACTGAGTTACTTACTTTGTAAGCTTTTACATTGTTCTTTAACTTGATTCTTTTGTTTCTTAAATTCCAGGGGCTTGTGGAAAGCCTACAGACCATTACCTTATTCCTGAGCAGGGACTTCCTTAGATTGGGTGCAGTCAACTGCAAGACATCTTCACAGCTGCCATGAGGAAGTTTGGATATAGCAGAGTAACTGAGTCTTAGTGCTCGTTAATGCCACTCTGGAAATAATAGTGGATGTTGGGAAGCTCTTCAGGGGACTGTTGGGCCGGTGCTCATTGCTGTTCATTTACATAATACAAAGAATATTTTCTGTGGATAGACACTACCCTACAAAATGTTACACTGATAAAATCTTTTACTGATGTAGATGAGAATGTCTGAAACCTATTTATAGCTGGACTAAAATTTTTACTTTACCAAACTTGCTCGAGTAGCCCTTGTCATCCGGAGCTTTGTAAGTTAAAAAAAAAATCTATGATCTGCATTTAGAAAATCCATCATGTCCTTTTCCCTCATTCTAACTTTATCTCAAAAGTTTCACAAATCACACATTACAATAAGGAGTTTGAAGTCTCCCATAAGTCCAATCTTATTATCTTCTCTTACTCACTCATCATTTATTTCTTTGTCTTATCTCTTTTGTCCTAAAGATCTGTAACATATATCTACCCTTAGTAGCTTTATTTTTAAATCTTTTAGAAAAGCGCTAACTTACTCAGACTTATTCTTCTTATATGAAAATTAGTCAATAATGCTCCCATTTATATTCCTTCATCGACCTTTTCATTCGTAAACACATCGCATAACAACATGTTCTAGACTTCTCTGCTATCCTGCAGCAGTAAGACTTTTTTATTTAAATATAAAATCTTTGTATCTTATAATTTTCTTCTGTCACCCATGCTGTGGATGTTTTGTTTTTAATACTACTAGCCCACAGGCACAGACACTCAATAATTTTCATTTCCTTCTCTTGTCTGACTTTGACCAAATTTATTTAGATTATCATTTCTTCTTCTGTTTTTTCCCAATATAGAAAAATAAAAGTTAAGATACTGTCATTCAGTTTATTTTTCATTTATGTGGAAAACCTAGAAGTCTAACTCCCAAAAGCAAGCATTCTTAGGTTTTAGTTCAAATCAGTTCTCTTGGCTATCAAGTCCATCACTGTTACTTGAAAATGAGTTTGTTATGGCTGCTGATCAGTCTTTATTTCACTTCCCAGAGACCCAAATGATAGTCACACATAGAAACTATTAATTTTAGACCCACTGTGGGTCAGAAAAAGTAGCTATCAGGCTGCTACTCCCAACCACCTCCACTGGAAGAGTCACCAAGAGAGGGGCTACAAACCACTACTTCTACAATCTGTTCTATAAAAACATGTCGATTACTTTTGGGAAGTTCTTCATGCTATTTACCCATAGAAATTCAAATAAGTAAACGTAAGGCTGAGAATTACTGCGATAATGTTATTTCACTTCATTTAAACTTAAATTTCCTACTCTTCTTAATTTGAGAACTTATATGTGTGTGTTGTGCATATGTGCAAAAACTATTAGCATTCTGTGAATCAAGCTTTTAAGAAACAAAACTCTGGAAACCTTAAGGTTGAAAACCAAGGCTATTCTTATGCATCTGAGACTAATAACCTTTAGACCACCAGACAAGTTTTACTAGGATAAGATTTTCTCATATTGCTTTTCTCCTTAAACTTCTATAAGAAATTTCATTTATTATGTAAGTCTCCATTTTTTAAAATACTCCCTCCATAGACTGCCTCTATTCTACCCAAAATTCGAGATTCTCAAGTTAGCAGATCAGTGTTCAAATTCTAGCTCTGTTATCTACCAGCCACTGGACAATTAATTTAATGCATTTTAGCCTCAATTTGTTCATCTGTGGAACTAAGATCAGATCTCCTCTAAATATTAGCAAGTCAAGGGAAAAAAATACAAATGAGGCCAATATGCCAGTGGTCTAAATTCTTGAAAATTATCAAATAAGCTATGCCCTTACCTGACCTATTTCCCACTCAGTCTCTCCCACCCCTCAAGCCTGCTCTTCTGGAATTTGCTCATCACCTTGAGGCCAGAGAGTCACCTTGCTCTCAATGGGCCTGCTCCTACCTCCTGCAAACTTGAGTGAAAATACAGATCTGGGGGCTGGGCATGGCAGAAGCAACCCAGGCCTTCTGAATGATAATTGAAGTGCCAGAGGAATCTCTTTCTGACTCAGAATTTAAAAGCAACTCTAAATACCTGCCCAAAATTGACCATTCAAGCAGAGGGGATGAGAAAGGGAGGAAGAGAATGAAGATATTTGGGGACTTTGTCCACCTAGACAACCACCTCAGTGATTTAGGACAGCCAGACATAAGCAAAAACACCAATTCTTTCTCTAGTTTTCCAGGGCAGAAGATGTGATACACACGCGCGTGCGCGCACACACACACACGCACACACACACACACTCAGACCAGGATCCTGTGGCCTGAGACAGTCATTTTAGCTAATGTGTTTGTTTTGCATAATTTGCGTACAGTAAAATTAATTCCAAACCAAAAAAGGAGAGACTGAGTGGCAGAGTGGAGGAGAGGGAGAAGTGAGTTAGAAGGAGAGATAGAGAAGGAGAAAATCTTAGCTCGAAAAGTAAAAAATATCTTTGTTTCAATATCAGTGATTTACAGTGTCCTCTAAGGCTCAGAGCACTTAACTCTTACTCATGTCTGAGGGCAGGAATAATTGTACCCATCTCATAGAATTATGTGGGAATTAAATATGATGTTTGTGAACTATGTATTATGCCCTTATTAAAATCAGGAATAACTTCCCTAAGCTGGACCTCTAATTCTTGTTGAGGAAATAAAGACAATGAGGCTGTTTTTTAGAAGATGAATAAACCTGGAGACAAGTCAGTCTTATTTCATTGTTCGAATCATTTCAACACAAGACATTATAACATTGTGTCGGACTCCTGTGCTTGAAAGATTATCAATTTTCTCATATATTCAAGAATAACTAGATATCCCAACTCCTTGAGAATAAGCACTGAGGGTTCTACATTCAAATGATGCTTTAATATAGTGGGGAAAATAGACCCTTCATAATCTCTTAGAAATAATAGGAAGAGATGGCATTTAATCAAACTTGTGCTCTCATATGCAATATTTTTAAACAGCAAGTCTCTCCTTGATCTTTCACATTAATTAGATTAGGTTGGCCCAATTTTTGAATAATGGGTGTGCATGAAATTTTATAAATATTATATATTTCAATTATAACAGTGATACAAAATATCTTTCTCAGAAACAAACAGATTTTGATGAGATTGACTTTAGTATATGATTTGTTAATGGCATATAATAGAAGAAAAACTAACCATACATATTTAAGTACTGCAAGTCTTCAGGTCTCTGAAATAAAATTTGAAAAGGATATCCTGAGTAAATGGATAACTCCTTATATGATATATACGCTATATATATATATATATAGCTTTATATATATATATATATGTTTACCTTACCTGCTAATATTCTCACACATCATCTTCAATTTGCCCACTAAATAGCCCATGTTCATTGCCACCACTAAGCCTTCTAAACTTTCATCCATGCTCAGCAATATCCTCCCACTCAAACCTTCAACGAAACTTTGCCCCGATAGTCTCCTCTGCACTCCTACATTTACCACTCCTTCGTTCTATAATTTTAAGGTCACATTTATATCTTGTCTTGCTTCTGATATTATAGATTACTTGAGAGTAGAGAACAGATATTATTTTTTATTCCCTTAGAGTTCCTAGCATCATGCTAACGGCTTCACTCAACCACAGAAGAACTAGTTATTACATGGTGAACCTTACAGATCCATTAATTAATTAGTACCCAGACTAACCTCTGTTTTCATTCTAAAAGTAAGTTTAGATAATGTAGCAGGCCACTTAAGCTCTGCTTTGTCCAACATGCCGTCAGAAACCTGACAAATACAGAGTTATGAACTAGGTAATGTGAACCCTCAAATAATTAAGGAGTTTAATGTGTATGTGTTCCTATAATGAATAATTAACAGAAGTTATTTGAGAGACTCACCCATGCTAACGTGGCAAGAGTTGCAGTTAGATTTGATTTCCCTTCTGTGTTTCCTTTGAAAGCATTCACACACCAGCCACCATCCTTTACACTAATGTTTATAGATATGTCATGTCTGGAGCCCCTGAGGTGGAAATTATGACAGTTGTTCTAGAAGCAGTGATAGAAAGATAATTAAAAAATAATTAACAAGAATAATTAGCATGGGGCCAAGGGAGGAGAGATTTTATTTTACCAGCTAGTCTGATGTGATTAAATGTGTATAGAATACAGCTAGAAAAGCACCTATCTATAGTAATATGGAAGAAACTAATATTTTTTATTTTTATTTTATTTTCCTGCTTTTCCTTCCCACTGAAAGTCAGCCAAGAAGTAGTCGCTGTGATCCTCACTGCTTTTTGAAAAAGGCTACCCAGCATCTCTCACAGCTTATCTCCATTTAACTGAAGATATAACCATGCAGCTCAAATGAAAACACAGAAGTGGAACATCAGGATCTGCCAGCATATGCTTCCAGGGGTTGTGTATTAGATGATTACTTTGGTACTAGCTAAGGAGAAAAGAAAGAAAAAGGCAAAGGCGCTAAGCAACAATAGGATTTTTACTTGTTTTTCTTTATCATGTTTCACTTTCCTGAGAGCAAGACTAAACTATACTGGTAAAAGAACAGAGGCTTTAACACTCACTTTTAGCCAGCAAGGTGTTCCCAGCACTGATTGCTTTATAATTGGACAAGACAGTAGACAATTTTACCCAGTAATTTACCTGTTATAGGGAAGCTGTACACACTCAAGAACGGTCCCCTGCTGAGAAAAAAGTCCTAGTTAAACAAATCAGTCAGCCAGGAAGAGCAAGCTTCTCAGTCAGGCAGACAAGGCTGAAACACTAGCCTTCATCACATACTAGTACTAGTTGAGTGACCTTGGGCAAAATACTTTTTCTCTCTGAACCAAAACTATCTTTAAAGTGGTAATAATAATGCCTATCATGCCTGGCATTTGTATTATCATTTATTTGAATGCTACTCTTTTTTGTCATTATATTTGTTGTTATTATTATTAGGTTATTAACTTCTCTAAACCTGCTCCCCCACCTGCAAAACATAGATACTTATAGGCTTAGTATAAGATTAAATGAGGTCTTTAAGAAAAGTTACCTCCCTAGGCTATATCATTTACTCAAAATCCAACGAATGAAAAACTGTTAAATATTAGAAGGTAACCAAATTATTGACTTACATTTATTGAGAGAAAAAAACCTTTAAATTATATTATAGCTATAGATATAGGCATCAGGACAGTGACTTTTGTATAGTGCAAGGACCTGAATATAGTAGCCCTCGGTTATTTTTGTTTGTTTGCTTGCTTTTTGTTTTGTTCGTTTGCTTATTTTTAATATGTACAGGAAACCCAACTGTCTTCTAAGCAGTAGATATTTGTTGAGGCATAAAAATATAATTAATACATCATCACACAATTCCGTTTCTCTCAGAACTTGATAGTACTGGGAAACTAGGAAATAGAATAAATGAAGTGGGTGAAGCCTTTAACAGTGATTGTAATGGTAGGCAGTAAATAAATTCTTCAGATGAGTTTTTCAGATGCAATTTTCCTAGAGGACATTTGAGATGGAGAATGGGTGGCCAATTATATCAGAGGGTACAAAAATGGCCAACCTGAAGTTAACACCATAAAGAGTTTATGGTAATTTGTATTAATCATATCAGGAACCTCACTCTCCTCAGTAGCCATGGTTCCCCTGGGGTCACTGAATTTTAACAAAACTCAATCTTGGATTGCAGAGCCTAGAAAACTTTACTCGGCTTATGGTATCTATTAGCATGATTTATTCATTTATTACCATGTATTTTTAAGTACATACCCTATGCCAGTCATTGCCCTCCTGGACTTGTAGTCTGGTGCGAGAAGAGGCAAGAAGAAGCTATCTCAAGTCTAGCTCAAACAAATAAACATTAAGAAAGTTCTATGTAGATTAAAACCCCCATCACTATAGCCACCAATATCTCATAATAAACAATAGAGATATTATCAGCGAGGGAGAGATTGATAGTGCAAATGAACATCTACTTACGAGATGTTTGCCCTTAGTGGTTTCAGGTTATGCAGTTATCTTACTTTTCTTTGTGAGTTTTTGGCACCTTGTTATATGGCATAACCTATTAGCTCTGAAAAAGTCTCAGATGTATCTGATAGCTCCCAATATTAACCAGGAATAATTCTCAATTTCTTCCATGTCCAAAAATACTAAGACTACGTATTCCAGCTCAGGGGATGTCACCTAAACTTTAATTTTAGTCCCTGGGACATATTACTCAAATATTGAATGACTGAGTAATGAACAACAAAAGGTTCTGAGACAGAAGAGAATAAAGAAAGTTTGTAGATGATAAGGAAACGTTTTCAGAGGAACAAAAGGAATACAGAGTTAGGCAGGCTGCCTGTCTCCATAAACTGGGTGTTCCTCATAGTTCATTCCAATTCTGCCTGAGACCCTCCCTTTCAAAACAACCACAAATGTTAGATAAAAGAGAGCTAACAGTTGGAGGACATTAAAGCTGATTACCAATAGATGGCATTAACATGCAAAGCAATTAGGAACCACTGAAGAGTCTTAACATGATGGGCTGATGCTTTGTGTACCAATCATAACTGAATCTGTAAAAATTAATTCTATCTGCAGCCAGACTTAGACACTGTAACTCAGGGCTTCAAAAATGATATTTGTCAATACCCTTCACCCTGTGCCCTCTTCACATGAAAAATCTCCAGGCCTGTACCTGTCCAAACTAATGGCTGCCTCCCGCTTTGCTAGTTTACTATGACTGGCCAAGTGCTATAAGCAGAACAGTTTTCTATGGAAGTCACTACATTAATGACTTCCTGTCTCATGTGATTGTCAACACTGCCAAATAATCCTTCTGTCTGTCTACATTTATCTCTAACTCCCATTTTCCTCAGCTGTTAGTACAAAATTTAAGTCTTATTTAAGTGCTGTCTGACACTACTTCCCTCATCATTCTCAGATGACCATATGGCTTCCTAGTTTACAAGTTAAGTAAAGCACATGAGAATTTCCTCAATTTTATTTGTACATCCTGATATCATCAATATCCCCACTAGTCTTCCCTCCTTTCTTCTCATCTCGCGTTGAGGTGCTCCTTGTTCAGTACATGTTAATCCTTCAACTGGTATTATTCTACCCCTGACAAATGACTTCATCAAAAATTCCATTTCTCACTTGTATTTCAGCCTTTTCATATTTAGTAGTTGTATATGAGTATCCTTAATTATCTTAATACATATTAGAACAATTGCTTTACAAAAAATATTATGCCATTTTAAGAATGGATTTTCTTCACTATGACAATGCTAACTGACTTAAAATTAGTCAACAAATCCTTATTGAATAAAATATAAATTCTCTAATATAGCATAATAGGTTCCTCATGGTCTGTCCGCTACTCTTTTTTCCTCATCTTCTACTCTTCTCCCTTAAGCTCCCTGTGAAATAGTGAATTACTTGCCCCAACATTTTTTATCACTCTGCATTACAATATATTTTCCTCTTCCTGGAATATAACCCAGGTTATAAAACAGTGAGTGGTCTTAGGCAATTCTCCTCAGAAGGAATTGGTGGGTAAGGCAGCAATCTGATTTATTCATTGTAGCTTTAAAAGAGTTTTAAAGTTATCCTATAGGCAATAGCAATTAATAAAGCTTTATAAACAGGAGGGTAATATTGGGTTTCAGTGTAGATCACTCTATTTGAGAAGAGATCTCTAGAGGACAATGATGCAGAAGAGCAAAACCAGTTAGAAGTTTCATAATATTGTCAAGGGAGAGCTGATCGGGGCCTGAAATAGTGTCATAGCAGTTGAGATGTGACCTCAAAGAGGTCCAAAGAAAAATACCACAGAGGTCAGAGTTAAAGAGGAAAATACATCCACATAGAAACCAAGAGTATAGAGAATCCAGCTTTAGGACTAATGATCCCAGCATCAAATGTCACAGAAAAGGACCAAAAATGTGTCCATTGGATTTGGTAATTAAGGAACCATTTTTAACCTCAACAGCAGCAGCTATTACAGAGTAAGAGCAGACACAAGAATGCAGAGTTGTGAAGTGAATGGAAGACAAAGACTGAGTCAGTGAGCAGTGCATACTTTTCAAGAAGCTTAAGTGAAAGGGAAGTGAAATAGGCTAAACAGGTCTAGAAGCTCTATGGATTCAAAGGGTTGGTAAGGGTGAAGAAGAGATTTGTATATTCATAGGCTGAAGGAGAGCCTGAAAAACTTTTCTTAAAAGATCGCATAGTAAATATTTTAGGCTTAGAGGCCACAAGGTCTCTGTTGCAAAGATTCAACTCTGCTATAATAGCATAAAGCAGCCAGAAACAATATATGAACTCAAATTCCTATAAAACTTTATTTACAAAAGAGAGTGGAAGGAGGCCCTCTGGCCACAGTTTGCTAACTCCTAAGTGACCTTGGGCAGACAGAGGGATAGGATCCTGAGCAAAGCTTGGCCTTAAACAAGAGAAAAAGGGAATAATAATGTACAACTGTCTGGAGGCTGGCTTAGCATTAACTAAAAACTTGAACACTTGTTAACTACAAACTTGGTTAAAACATCTATTCAATTTTTTAAAATTATGAAGAGACATATACTAAAAGTGAACCCAGCTATTTCTAAAATGGCTTTTTATAAGACTGAAGAAAGAAATATTTACTAAGTTGTATTAAAGTAATTTAGATATTTTAAATTCTCAACCATGATTTATCCAATATCAACTCTTGGAAATTATAAAATAGCATTAATGATAGCAGCATGAACCTCTCCCTTACAAGCCACCTGAACTTGGTAGAACACAAACTCATCACTGCCTGCTCTGAAAGGAAGGTCTGATTTAAAAAGAAGAATCTCACATTATTCTCTTTCAACCCTAGATCTACAGATATCTTACTTGAAAAGCTGATTGTGGAATCCTGGCTTATTTCCATGACTAAAGCAATGTGATTAAGTTCCTATAGGCTTTAGATAATCACCCAAGCTTTTTGATTCTTATAATCAGGTCAGAGCTTCAATCAATGAAGCTCTCCTAACACTATTGACTGCTTTAAGAATCTGGACAGGATAGCACCTAAAAACAAGAAGGCAGTAATGCTGAGTAAAAGCCTTTTAAGACAGTTTCCTTGGTACAGCTTAACCAATATGATAACAAAAGACTAGCATGATGTGGATGTTCACATACTAATTCATAATGTGCAGGAGCATATTCGTAGGACAAAGTGGGGTGATTCTAGATGTTATTGATTTTCTAATAATTGTAATGGTCTTTCACTAATCACCCTTATCATAACTAAGCTGTCTGGCTTCAGTAGTTTTTCTGACTCAGCCAAAATTTGCTAGGTGAGTTATTTTGCCCACTTAAATCATGTAGATGGTATTATTAATTTCTCCTAAAAACTTGTCTAGCAAGGCAAACTTCTCTTCTGTAAAAACAAAGAAAATGTAAAAACTGGTTGTATCATAGAGCCCTTTGTCTACCCATCCACTCACCCATCCATCCACCATCAAAAGAATATCTTATTTGGGGCAGAGGAGCAGGGTGGTAGGTATTTGGTGGCAAAGATCAGTGATGCCAGAGTTAAAAAGTGTTCTAATGTCTAACAGGGGAGACATTGAGGACTTTAACTCCTCTCTAAAACCATTCTGCTGAGTGGCCCTGGGGAAAAGCAATAGGCAGCCCTTCTCTATAGTGGATGAAAGAAAAATAGAAGTGGAAGAAAAATGTGTTAGAAAGCAAAAAAGGTGCGGAGTTGGGAGAAACAGGCAAACAACAAATAAATCTCTTGGTGGTATTTTGGATTGATAGATAGCACTTCACCCTGAAGCATCTCTCAAAAATCCACACGTGCAGTTTCACCAAATATAAAAAAATTAAAAAAAAAAAAAAAAGAAAGAAAGAAAAGAAAAAAAGTAAACCCTCCAGGAATAGAAAAGAAGCAAAAAAAAAAAAAAAAAAAGCAGCAAAGGGCCTAATGGTGAAAAAAGAAGGGAGTACTTTGGACCAATTTCAGTTGGTCAAAACAACGTTACAAAATGACCAGGAGCTCTGAATTCCCATAAGGTTCAGGTAAATGCTCATTTTTCACAGCCTCATCCTTCAGCATTTCATTTGGTTGGTAGAAAGGTTGAGTCACAGCCCTGCTGGGAATAGAATCTGTCTCAGAAACCACACAATAACAAACATTACAGTCAGTCCACTAAATCACATGCTAGGAAAACCTTGACTTACTCTGAAGCTGTATTTCCTCAGTGCTCAGAATCTCAACCTGGTTCCAAGCATCCATTTTATGGTGTGTCATCTCCCTAAAATCCTCTAAAGAAACACAAAGCCATGAAGCCCTTGAAGCATTTAAATTTCATGTTCCACTGAGATAAGATACCAAAATCACAGCTCTAAATGAAACCTCCACTGCAACCAAAATAACTTGTTCATTCCCACCTACAAAACTTCATATGGTATCTCTGGATGCCACTCCATAATTTTTGTATAAGTAATTGCTTGCATTTCTAAGCCATTATCTTTTACCCCAGCGCTTTTACATAGAATCACATTTATACATTTATCTCTTTCAAAAGTTGCTACACTTACATGTGATCTAAATTTTGCAGGCTATTCAAGCACATAGCCACAAAACAAAATGTTTCTAACTTTCTCCAACTTGTTCTTCGAGAACTCGAGCATTAGTGGTGGACTGACAAACGGTATGACCAACCTAATTGCTCCAGAAAAAACTCTAGGACACCTCCTTCAGGATATGATACCTTGTCCCCACATCCAAAACATCATTAAGGCTACTCATACTACCAAATCATATCCAGAATCCCACTTCTTCACTCCACTTCTATCCCTACTACTCTCATTCATGTCATGATCATCTTTAGTCTCAACTTCGAAATAACCTCTGAATTGGTCTCCTTGCTTCCATTCTTGCCTTCCTGTGACCCATTCTCCACATGTCAGCTAGAGAGAGAATTGTATAAGTATAACTCAGAGCATATCACTCTCTTGATTAGAGCCCTCTAAAGTTCCCCTGCCTTACTCTAACTTATAAAGATCCACATGCCATGCCACAGCTAACCTTTCTAACTTCACACCATTCTTGGCTTCATGAGAGTAGCTTCAGCCACTTGGGTGTACTCTCTGTTCCCCAAATACACCAAGCTCATTCTACCCTGAGAGTCTTTGTACTAGCTACTTCTTTTGCTCCCCTCAATATTTATGTGGCTCCATTTTCTTCAGACGACTGTTCCCTGACCAGTCAAACCAAAGAAGCTTCCCAGTCATTGTCTTCTCATTGTATTTTAATGAAATTCACTAAAAAGCTGAATCACTGTAAATCACTTAACACTTTATTTTCTTATTTATCCAGTTGTTTATTTGAGTGATGTTTACATAAATTGATCTTATATAAATATATTAATGTGAAATAAAATCTTCAACCACAAAGTCTATAGGATCATATAAACAATCTGCTTCAGAAAAAAATTGTACCCTGATTCCCCAAAAAGTCACAAATGGGTAATCAACCTGCATAGTCCCAGAGGTTATAGACTCCGAAGTTCAATCAATATTAAAATGTCTCTGCTCAACATAGGCCTGCTGCAGAAATTCTACAGTAGGAAAAGAGCAGGTTCTCTTTTTTTCATTAGTTTCCTACCCCCATTCCCATTACCATTTCCTCTACTCTGCTTCTGACTGTAGCTTTCAGACCTTTCCATTCTTGAGGAAGAGAAGAAAGGGCAAAAAAATGAGAAAAAAACTTCAAAACTGGTAGCAGTGTCATCTGCCATTGCTCTCCTTTGGCCCCGGCAGATATTGTAAGTTCTCTCTTTCTCTCCTGGGCACTTCCATGGATTCAAAACCACAACCACTCCCATCTCTGGGAATCTCTCCCCTGCAGTTACCTGACATAAATATTCACTCCCTCACGACACCAAGGAGTCTCCTCTTGGCCCCAGTCTTAGGCTTCTAACCAGATTCTCTTTATTTAACTGTCTTAATTGCTCTGGAATTCCCTTAACATTCCCCTAAATAGATCAGGTTCCAGTGGCCATCTTGGGTCTCAAGTAGTTCTATACCACTTGCTCTCTCTCCTTTTTATAATACATGAGAGTAGTTGTGGTTCTCACCATCCTCTTTACCATATTATTTAGGGAGCCTAGTTCCTCACTATGAAATGTGATTCTATTAGAATTCTATTAGATTCTATTAGACAATCTTTCTTCTATGAAACATTTTCCACATAGGATTAATATGTCACTTTTCATAGGATCAATTTAGGCAAGGAAGATGATAGAGGCTATTCAGAGTGAATATGTATTAAGCCTTATGTCTGCAATCCAGAATATGCAGTCCAGCCTTATAAATACTTACATGGCAAATATAAATTAATGACGTTTCAGAAAAAAATGTTGATTTGATATATCGGCAATGAACATTAGTTAATGAGTCCATAAAGAAGAGTATATTTTCACAAACATTTCAACATTCTTGTATTTAAGGTTTATTATACACCCTGATGGAACAGAGTTATATTAGCACGTAGATAAAAGTAGAGAATGAAGTATTAAGATACTCAACCTACCATTTTCATAGACCCTGGCTGGCTTATTGATGTCATTTATAATAACACAGAGACATCACAAATTTCCAAATACTCACCTCTAGAGGAACTCATTCTCCCAGTAAAAATTCCTTAATAACTCCCAATATTTCTGAGGATTGGCCAGAGAAGCATTAAATTTTTAATTCTAGAATTAACGCCAGATTACAGTCACAAGGGCATTATATTTGCTGATTTACAATGCCATGTAGCACAGTGAATGAGACTGTTCCTTCCCCCTTAGGCCAGTTGCAAATTTCTAATTCTTTCTTCTCATGACACATATATCTAGGATAGGGCAGGCAGTAAAAGAAAAAAAAAAGGCATCTGACAGTGCCTTTGATGTAATTTCTAGATATTCTCTTTCTTCCCCAAACCAATCTAGATGACCATTATGGAGAAAAGTCAGAATTGCACTTAAAGCAAAAACCTTAACAAAAAGAAACTAGCTATGTCCTCTGTCAAATTAGTACAAAGCCACAAAGTTCATCTACCCCACACAAGAAAGAGGAAATCTGAAAGAAATTGTACCTAGTATTCTAAAAATATCCTGATGGAATTTAAATTAATAAAAGTTTAAAAACAATCCTTTATTGTAGATAGAAGGGCTTCCTTACTTATTAGCTACATGGTCTTGAACCGAAGTTTCCTCAAATGTGAAGCAGGATAGTACTATTTACTGCTTATGGTTGATTTAAAAGTTAATGATTCAAGATATAATATTAAGATTAGATTTTAGAATGCACATGGATTTAATAGGCCAGAAATTTTCTCCTCCTTTTTTTTATTTGGTCAGAAATTTTTTTAAACTTGATTTCAAACCAAGTTTTACTTATCCTTCTAGTTCAGAGATCTTACATGAACATGTCGTATTTAGAATAGTAGCCCAAAGGAGAGTCTATAATCTCATCTCACAATCCTTGTAGTTGTTTTATATCTGAGCCATGACCACTTTATAAACACCAACATAGGCATCTATATATTAGACTTTAGAGGCTCTAAGATACTGTTTTCTTGGTAGGCTAAGTCTTACACCTCAAGAAAATGACCCAAGAACAGTAACATGCTTAGCACTTTTGCTTCTGACAACAAAAATGACACACTTACTTATATGATTATTTTTATATAAAACACTAATAGTGGTCCTCATATGTAAAATGAAAGACCTTTATTTTTTGTGTCTAATACCTTTTTTAGAATAAAATGAGAGAAAAAAAATCAATGCTTTAGACTAATTTGCTGAATAACTTTTAGCTGTTTAGGAGAAACAGCCCTGAAGACCAATCCCTTTACTTGGCATGTTCAGACTCTCATTGTAAATTACTGTGCCTGTGAATCAGAATCTAACTGCTGAGCATGCCCCAGTATGCAGCTCTAAAGAGATCAGCCGCAAAAGCATTGATTAGGAAGAAGTTCCTGGAAGACAGGTAAGCCTTTGCCATGTTGTTAATAAGCATTTTCATACAGAATGACTGGAGAGCATGAAACAATGACTGCAAGCCCCAGTAAGTTGTCAAACATTAAGCCCACATGGGTGAATTCACCCTGTTTACCTTGCTTGATATAAAGCCGGAGGAGGGCTAGGCAACAGCCATAAATTCAAATAAGCTTTTAAAGCCTTCTCAATTGATCACCACATAAAAAGACACAGAGCAATTGTATAATCACCTCACACACAGGTAACTAAATATATTGCCCTTTCCAAATGCACTGATGTAAAACATGAGCTTTTTCTCCCCAGCTAATGGTTGAGAACAGCTTTATATTGCTTTCTTGCGAACTTAATACCCAGCAAATAAATGGCAGTGGCCGTCCCGGAAGCAGTCTTTAGGTCAGACAGTAGTTTTTATACAATGAAATCTGCAAGTGAAGTGGAATTAAAACTTTGTTTTCACCTGTCTCTTACATGTATACTAAATTTTTCCATGAAGGTCAAAGAAAACAAGATTTTTTCCTAAACTGTTTATCCTCTTATGTCATATTAAAATATATCAGTCTGATTCACAGTGTGACATAAACTGTGAAAATGAATGACACATGAAATATTTATGAATTCACAAACTATTAATTAACTCCTGAATCTACATATACAAACAAGGGGCAGTGGGGCAATGGAGAACAGAAATCATCATTATGCCTAATGTGAAAGTAAGTAGATGTTAAGTATCAATAATACTTTCCTAGCGTAAGCATTGTATGTGATAACTTGGGCCCATATAAAGGAGAAGACAGAATTTAAATTCTGAGTTTTACTCACGACTCCATGGTCCATGAGAACAACTTCTATCACCATTAGAATGATACTGTTATTCTAAATTTTCATTGAAGTAATTTAAAAAGAGAAAATAAAATGATTCCATCTCAATGACATTTCCAAATGCTTACATTTCTTCATATGACTTTCAATAGAGAACTAGGTATCCTCAGAAATCTCATAAGCTTTTATAGGTTTCTTTTGTTTCAGATTCTCCATCTTTTCAATGAGTATGAGCTTCATAACAGTTGCAATTTAGTCTTGACTATATTATTCGTGTCTAATAGAAAGTATAGGTATGGGATTTTTGTCCTTCTAAGCATATTTTAAATAAATGAAAATTTATGTGATTTTTAAGATATGTAGCTAATTGCTAAAAAACTCTTGGTATATTTGCATGAAAGTCACAAAAAACTAGAATTTTTGATGATCTGATACTTCCAGAGTAAATTAAGACTTACTTCAAAAACTATCTTTCCTCTGCCACCTTAAAGTCATATAACTTTATTCAATGTGATGTTTATAGACATTAGATGCACATTCAATAGTCTTTTCCATAGCAGAAGCACAATGTTTGACTAGCCAGTAGTGCTAGAATTAGGGGCTGGGATTGGATTGTAGGGGGTGGTGAAAACCAAAACACTGGCTGAAGTGAGCCTTACTACACAAAGTATGGTCTCAGGACCAATAGCATCAGCAGCTCCCAGTAATTTGTTAGAAATGCAGAATCACAGGCTCTGCTACAACATACAAATCAGAATCTGCATTTTAACATTTGTATATTTAACAATAATTGATATATGTCAATTATATCTCAAAAAGGAAAAAGAAAATCAGCAAGAACAAAATTGAAAAGCAAAACAATATTTCAAGGTGATTTGTGTGCCTAAGGTTTGTGAAGTCCTGGGATAGAGCTAGGAGAGCCTGGTGCTGTGACTTCTAGTTAGAAGCTCATAGTGAATGGGGAGAGTAAGGAAAGGTAAGAAGACCAGATGCAAAAACAATCCAAAGACCAAAGAGGCATGTGCAAGGTCATAAACAGGAGCTTAGAATAAGGGTCCAAAACAGGATGAGGACCACATTAAAGAAGGTAGGAATGAAGTTAGGTGTAAATATCAGATGGACAATCAATATAATTCTGGAAAAATTTTCAAGATTAGTGCTCAGGATGAATAATTCAAACTATACCTTAAATTTCAAAATCAGCAGTTCTCTGGTAGTCTAGTGGTTAGGATTCAGTGCTCCCAAAACCAGTAGAACTCACTAATGATAGATGATGACACAACATGTTACCTTCTATGTCTTTAAGACCATCATCCTTTATCAGTTCAGAAACAAATCCCTGAACAAAAACAGGTTTATCTGTTTGCTTCACTGAAACTTCACAACATTCTACTGGTTAAACGCAATATTTAAAAAAAAAAAAAGGAAAGAAAAAAATCTTGTGTTAACAATGTTCGATTGTGCAGGAAAGAATATTTTGACCATGGGTCTTTCTGCTGATGAACAGCCTCCTGAGTTGACAAGCTCATAGGCAATAAGAAATATCAGAATGATATACCTAAAAGGGTCATCATTGACTTAAATGCTTACAATCCTATGAGTTAAATCTTATTATTCCCCATTTTACTCATTATACAGTTGAAGAAGTTGAGGCTCAAAAAAATAATAATTTTTTCAAAGTCTGACAGTCTCAAACTTGTGTTCTCAATCCCTGTACTGCCCTAAAAGAAAGGCAAGCAATAAATAGCCCCTATTTGTCTACTTAGAATTCTGTGTGTCACACAATATAAGAAAAGTAGTCATTTCTGGCGTCAACAGAAAGCCTACAACAGTGGACACCATACCTGTAACATAATGACGAACCTTGGCATTTTTATAAATTTCACTTTCAGAACTTTATATCTCCTGAGGGTCAAATGAAACACTAAACGCTTTTAGAAACATAGAAAACCTGTATGTCTGTGCGTATGCATGTATAAAATGATATCATTGCTAATATGTAGAAGCTACATGAGATCTAAAGCTCTGTTTACCATGCTCCACAATCTATCCTTAAAACTGCTTATCATAGTGCTTGACATGTAATAAAACAGCAGGCTTTCAATAACTCTCTATTGAGTAATTATGATTATGATTATGATTATGATTATGATTATGATTGTTAACATTGAAAGCTGAACTCAGAGACTTCTACCAGAGATTCATTTTCATGTTTGCTATGAATTTTTCTTAAACCAAGATGTTAACTCCTGGCCGTGAAAATATCAAAGGATCTTGTTATTTCTTCACATCAAAAATAGTTGTGATAAACACATGAAAACTGCAGGCTCACCAGAAAGATTAATACCAAATTCGAGAAAGAGCTGGCAGCCAAATTTGTTCATATTTGGGGAGTAATATACAATTAAAATTGTCCCCCAAGGAGAAATTTGATACAGTTGTAAGCTATTACAGAAAATTGCTGCCATAGCTTCCCCAATTACAGATTAAGTATCAATCATTTAGCAAGCCAGAAATGATTCCAAACTTACATTAATATAATATTAGATGATATAAATTCTATTTTAGATATGTCTAGAGATTTTAGCTTGATTCTCTAATCTTTGTCTAAAAAGTAAATATTCTACCTCCCCAAATTAATATAAATAAATCTATTTCCAATACTTAGATGTACTACCTCCAGTAACCATTATTTGTATGCTATTACACTCTCATACTATACAACTCCAAGGGACAAAGACAAATTGCAAGAAAATAGCTGATATCACTCAGTTTGAGAAAATTATTTCTCCTGAGTCCAAAAATCAGAAGAAATTTAGTTCAGTTTCCTGAATAACACAGGAAACTGATATTCTGAATGACCATCATGAATCATTTATTCTAAGTCTCAAATCAAAAAAAAAAAAAATCAATTATGTTCAGTAGATTCTACTCATTCAAGTGGATGCAATTTTTTATTTCCATCAACATAAAAAGATTATAAACCTGAGGACCAATTAATCAGAAAATTCAATGAACCCAAAACTCCTATTCCATAAGAATTTTATTAAGCTTTTATTTAAAAAATCAGAAATAACATAAAAAAGGAGAAAATTAAATAAAATGGCTCAATAACTTTGTAATAATTATACTATACCATTCTAGTAAAGGTATTTAAACTAAATTATCAGAACCTATTTTAAGTACTTAGACATTAGTGCCTAAGATCAGAATGTTTTCTGACCTTCCAAATATCAATCTGCATATCTTGAAGGACAATAGAGACACTTCTGCCTTACTTTGATATATTAAAGAATAACGCTGAGATATTTCTAAAGTTGCACATGTTTACAAATAGTCTATTATGGTTGCCTTCCAAAGTTGATTAGGCTAGAGTTCCTCACATAATTTTTAGCTCACAATCTCCTTTCTTCAAGACATTTTTGATATCCCATATTCTAACTGTTTTTCTGTGAAAGCTGTGATAAGATTTCAAGATTTAAATGAGGAAAACACATTCTCTTTACTAATTAAATTGAAACACGCTAAGCCCTTGACATTTATATCAAATAGCTCCTGGAACTTTTCACAGTCCCAGATTTTAAAATATCACCATTGAGAATCAAACCTCTGCATAGAAAGCAGCATAGAAAACTGCTGGATTGTCAACTGGGCTCAAACACTGGTTAACTGGTGACTTTTCCCAATTACAACACCAGCTTCAAAGAGTTCATGAGTTAAATTCATGCATCAGTAAAATCACAATATTTTTCTGTCATGGATTTTTAGTACAATTATGAAGAAATACAACCAAAAGTGTTAACATGCAAATGTCAAAGTTATAGTATACATAGGATGCTCTCCAAAAGAAATATAATAAATGTAAAATCAGAGACTAACTACTCTCTCCAGAGCCATTGGGTAGGCATTAAAAAGATGTCGACAAATTTGTCTAGAGCTTTTAATGCAATACTCTAAATAAAAGAAAGCCGAAATTATAACTCTAGATAGCTTACAAGCAAGGTAAACAGCAGAGATCATTTCAGTTGTGGGAAGGAAAACAATTATCACCCCAAAGAGAATATTTTTTAGGAAATCAATTCAAAAATTCTCACTCAAGAGGGGACTAATCTGATAGTCAACTCAAAAATATCTATCAACATAAACACATCCTTTTATCCATATAAAGTTTCTGTCATGAGCACTTATTTTAATAAGATATAAACAAATTAAGGATTTGAAGGCATCTGTTTCTGTAATGGTGGGTAATTTGAGCCAACTCTTCAATTGAGGGCATTTAAAGAAAGCTGGACAAAAGATTTTTTTAAGCTGCTTGTTTGAAGGAATTAAATACCATGAAAATTTTCTAAAACACAAACCACAGCAATACAGACATCCAGGAAGGTGAGTTCACCTTTTGGGGCCAATTTTACCTGGAGGCCATTGACTGATTGTGGAGCAAGTGGCTGAGAGACTAAGCGATTGAGCAAAGCTTTGGGTGGTCATGGGGGTAGGAAGGCAGTGATTAAAGTCCAAGATTCACCATGTGGGAAGTTCTCGGTGAACCCACCTCACTATGGATTGGGGTTCTAAAGAACTAGAACATACAAATAAAGGTAAAATGGAAATAGAAATGGATCTTATAGGAACTACAGTTCAACTTTGAATCTTATAAATCCCTCAAATTCTGTTAAGGTGATCTGAGAGCAAGTGGCTCTAGTTTCCAGAGTGGTAGATCTCAAAAGGAAGATGATATCACTCAGATCACTAAATTATTTCTTTACACAATGTTACAAACATAATGTCAGGCTCTCTCTCTCTTAGTGGATCAATGTGCCAGCAGATTAGACACAACTGAAGAAAGAATCAGTGAACTGAAATATAAGCCAAAATAATACATCCAAAATGGTGTGCAAAAAGACAAGATAGAAAAGTACAGAAATGAATAGAAAAAACATAAAAGACCATGAAAGGATCGGTTATGCATGCAACTAAAGTTCAAGGAAAAAAAAAAAAAAAAAAAAAACACGTGAAAAAAATGGGTCAGAGCAACATTTGAATAGGTAATATCTAAGAATATTCTATCATTGATTAAAAACCTTAAATCACAGAATGAAGCTAGAATTAAATTTAAAAATAAGAAAAATTGGGAAACTAAAAAGTATGTTGTACTTATTAATAATATATGGCAAAGATGAGATGTAATAAAATTAGAAAATATTTAAAGTGACCAACAATAAAAATACGACATGTAAAAACTTGTGTGCTACATACAGCTAAAGCAGTACTTAGAAGTAATTTATAATATAATATGCATAAACTAGGAAAGAATAAAGGATAAAAATCAGAGTTTTAAACTTATATTTCAAGATCAAATAAAGAACAGAAAATTAAAATGAACAGAAGGAATAAAATACTAATGATAAGAATAAAAGTTATTAAAATAGATAAATAAAACTGATAAACTCCTAGTGAAACCAATTAAGCAAGATTGAGAGAATACTTAAACATCAATAGAATCAAAAGGAAAATATCACTATAGTTTTCAAAGGCATCAAAATGAAAAGATATAACATATGTCAAAATATAGACTAGATAAATGGAAATTTTTTAAACTAAATTTACCAAAATAAAAATATAAAATCTGAATTCTCATATAACTATTTAAAAAATGATTCTGCAATCAAACATCTTCCAACAAAGAAAACTACAGTCCCAGGTGACATCATCAGTGAATTCAACCAAATAGTTAAGGAAAAAATAATGCCTATATAATACAAACATTTCCAGATTATAGAAAAAGAAGAACCATTTGCAAGTTAATTTTTGAGACAAATCAATGATAACAGACTTCACAAAGATATGAATACAGAAGAATAGATCCTCAACAAAATATAAACAAAATATAAAATTTGAATATATTACAAAAATGCAAGGGTTTTATTTTTAACATTCCAAAATCAGGGTATCTCATGCCATTAACAGAATAAATGATAAAGTTAATATGAACATCTCAAGGAATGAAAAAATGTCTTTTGATAAAATATTCATTTTTTATGAAAACTGCACATACCAAGAACAGATGAGAACTCCCTTAATATTATAAAGGCCATCTTTTTAAAACAACAAATATCATAGTTAATATGGAATACTGAACTCTTCTTTACTGAGATCAATAAAAAAAATAAAGGTGCATGCTATCATCACTTAAATTTAGCATTGTACTACAACTTCTACCCATTACAGAAGTAAAACTATCATTATTTATAGAAATGTCTATAAATAAATAATTAAAATTGATAAGCAAGTTTAGCAAATTAATTGTATTTCTTATTTACATATTAACAAAAAGTAAAATATAAAATATAAAATTTAGAATAGCATCAAAAACATTAAATGCCTAGGTGATAAGTATAACAACAGATGCATAAGACTTCTGTGCAAAAAAGCATAAAACATTATTGAGAGAAATTTAATAAAATCTAAATAAAGGGAAAGATATACCATGTTTATGGATTCAAAACTTATTATTCTTCCCATATTGATCCATAGATCAATGCAATATTGATCAAAATCTGAACAGATTTTTCTGCATGTTGATCTTAACACACTGAGTTTAAGACCTAAATCTCAGAGTAATCAAGACACTCCTGGAAGAAAAGAATAAAGAAGAACTTGATCTACTGAATATTAAGATTTATAATAAATTGCAGTTCATTAAAATAGACTGGTATAGGTAAGAAAAGGAATAGATAGGTTGACCATTGGCATAGAATACGAACCCAATAACAGACTTCTATTTAAGTTGATTTATAATAAAGTAACTGTAAACAGTGGGGATAGATTTGGGCAGTGGTAGGTAAATTGAATATCTATACAAAAAAAAAATGGTTCCTACTACATATTTGACACAAAAAATCAAGTGTGAGTATATTACAAATGTATATTAAAATGTTAAAACAATAAAACATAAATATTATATAGAAAAATATAGTCATGATCTCAAGGTAAAGATACGAAAAACACCAACCATAAAGAAAAAGATTGATAAATTTGAATATTTGTTCATCGAAGGATGCATAAGTCAGTGAAAAGGCAAGTCACAGAATAGGAGAATACACTTGCAAAAACGAAGTGTTCATATCTAGAAAAAGTAAAAACTCACAATCAATAAGAAAAAGTCATTCAAGAAAAAAAAGGCAAGAGATTTTAACAGGCACTTCAGGAAACCAAATGGCTAATAAGCTTATGAAATGCTTCTCAACTTAAATAGGAACTAGGGAAGTGTAAATTAAAACCCCAGTGAGATAATTCTGCACATCTGCTAGAATGGCTAAAATTAAAATACCAACAATACCACATGTGGGAGTGTAAATTGGTATAACTACTCTCTTAGTCTTCTTTGCTGCCTAACAAATTACCTTAAACTTAAACTTAGCAGCCTAAAACAACACACATTTATAATCTTGCAGTGTCTGTGAGTCAGATTATCTTACAGTTTCTGTAGGTCTGACCTAGTTTTGCTGAGTTCTTCACGTAAAGTCTCAGAAGGCTGCCATCAAGATGTCAACCAAGCTGCATTCTCATCATGAGTCTT
>NW_006494612.1:12371802-12379312 GCF_000325575.1 Pteropus alecto | reverse complement strand
GGAAAGAGTCTTTCAAACAATTTAGGTTGTTGGCAGAATTCATTCCCTCATAGACTGGAGTTCCTGTTTTCTTTTTGGCTGTCATCTGGGGACTGCTCTTAACTCATAGAGGCTATCCAGAGTTCCTTGTCACATGGTTCTCTCTATAGGCTCTATCAAAATATGGCACCATAACTTCTTCTAAGCCAGCAAGGTAGTCTTTTGCTCCAGTCTGCTGAGACAGAGTCTTATATAACATAACATAGTCATGAAAGTAACATTGTATCACCTTTGCTATATAATATAATATAATCAGGAAAATGACATTTGCTATGTCACAATGGTTAGAAGCAAGTCACATGTTCTTCTCACACTCAAGGGAAGAAGATTACAACAAGCCATGGACACTAGGAAGTAGAATATGTTGGTAGTCACCCCAGAGCCTGCCCACCAAATTATTTTTGGAAATATGTTAATAGTATCCACTAAAGCTGAACCTATACCCTTTGACCCAGCAATTCTATTTTGGGGTATATAAGAAACAGAAATACATTCACATACTCCAAAATACATATATAAGAATGTTCATAAATAGAGAACAACTCAAAAATAGAGAACAACTCAAAAATAGAGAACTCAAAAACCCATCTATAGAACAGACAAATAGATTAATATATTCACATAAATACTGTACAGCAATGAAAAACAAAACAAAACATAAATCTTACAAATTTTTCATGTTGAGATAAAGCAGACACAACAAAACATATCATATGGTTCCATTTTTGTGAAGTTAAAAGTAAATAAAAATTAAACAATCAAATTTAGGGATGTGAGCTTGGGGGGTAACATAATAACAGCAAGAAAGAGATTAGTATAAAAGTCAAGAAAATGGCTACCATCAGGGAGGTTAGTGATTAAGAGTGGGTCTGAGGAGGCCCCTGGGGTATTTATCCATGTACCATATTTTGAACCACTTGGTATTTTCTTTTTTATAGAGCACTGAGCTGTACCTCCTTGGTTTGTACAATTATATGTGTGCTATATATCACAAGTTTAAAAAATCTTGAAAGTACTATATTATAGTGAAAGTATTTTCTAATTCCCAAACTTAAGTGCAAGCTCTGTTAAACAGTGCTTTTATGTTTTGACCACTACAGTATTCTCTGCACCTAGAACAGTGTTTGTTACAATAAATACTGTTGAATAAGTAAATGAACCAAAGAATAAATTAATACAATATCTGTGTTCTGGTCAGATCTACCATGTTCTAGGTTTATCACATTGAACAAGCTTCCCCACTTTATGTGTCTCATCCTTATTTGTAAAATAAGGCAAGTTTCTGCTCTACAAATTTTACCAGGCTGTTGAGGGGTTTAAATGAGACATTTAAGTCTTATGTGACAGCTTTTATAAATAGAAAAAAAAAACTTTGACAGAAGGATTCACATAGCAACACCTTAATTAACCAGAATGATTGAAGAATAAAGAAAATCTTCCCTGTTTAATCCTATATCTCATAACTGAGTAAAATTCTAAAGTGGATTAGACATTATCCTACCTTGTAGGAGAACATGCTGAACAGAATTTTTTGTGATCAAAGATGGCAAAGTGCCTTGGTTGTTATATTAATTTTCCATTACTGCATGACAAATTACCACAAACTTGCAGCATAAAATAACACCAATGTATTAGTTCACAGTTTGTAAGTCAGAAGTCTGGCATGACATAACCAGGTTCTTTGCTTAGAACTCACAGGTTAGAATCAAGATGTCAGTCAAGCTGAGATTTTTGTCTGGAGGTTTTAAGGAAGAATGTTTCCAAGCTCATTCTCTTTGTCAAAAGAATTTAATTCTTTGCTTTTGTAGGACTGAGGTCCTCATTTCCTTACTGGCTATTACTAGAGTCTGCTCTCAACTCCTAGAAACTGCCCACAATCCTTGCCATGTAGATTTTTCCACCTTCAAATCAGTAATGGGGCATCAAATTCTTCTAATGCTTTGAATCTCAGATTTCCTCTTTTTCTACCAGTAGCTAAAAAAAAAAAAAAAAAAATTCGAAAAACAAAACAAAACAAAAAACATCTCTCTGCTTTTTTTTTAATATTAAGTTAATTGGAGTAACATTGGTTAACACAATTATATAATTTTCAGGTGTACATTATCATTTGCCATCTGTATATTCTATTGTGTGTTTACCACCCAAAGTCCAGTTTCCTTCAGCAACCATATATTTGATCCCCTTTACCTACTTTCCCCTGCCCCTATCCTGTTCCTTTGTTGCTTTTAGGTTTATATCCCACATATAAGTGATATCATGTGATTTCCAACTTTTATTGTATGGCTTATTTCGCTTAGCATGATTATCTCAAGGTCCGTCCATGATGTCGCAAATGGCAGTATTTCATCCCTTCTTATGGCTGAGTAATATTCCATTGTATATATGTACCACAGCTTCTTTAGCCAATCATCTATTATAGGACACTTTGGTTCCTTCTATGTCCTGGCTGACCACTGTGAATAATGCTCCTATGAACATCGGTGTGCAAATATCTTTTCGGATATGAGTTTTCAAGTCTTTGGGATAAATTACTCAGTAGAGGGATTGTTGGATCATATGGTAGATCAATTCTTAGTTTTTTGAGGAAGCTCCATACTTTTTTCCATAGTGGTTGTACCAATTTGCAGTCCCACCAACAGCGTATGACAGTTCCTTTTTCTCTGCATCCTCTCCAACACTTATTATTACTTGTCCTGTTGATTATAGCAATTCTAACAGGTGTGAGATAATATCTCATTGTGGTTTCGATTTGCATTTCCCTAATAGCTAGCGAAGTTGAGCATCTTTTCATATATTTGTTAGATCATTTGGGTTTTTTTTGTTGTTGTTATTGAGTTGTATGAGTTTTTTGTATATTTTAGATATTAGGCCCTTATCAGAGGCATTGCTTGCAAAATACATTTTCCCATTGGAATGGTTGTCTTTTTACCTTGTTGACAGTTTCTTTTGTTGAGCAGAAGCTTTTTAGTTTGATGTAGTCCCATTCATTTATTTTAACTTTTATTTCTCTTGCTCTTGAGGTTAAATTCATAAAATCCTCTTTAAGTCCAAGGTCCTTGAGTTTAGTTACTATGTTTCCTTCTATGCATTTAATTGAAAAACTCTCTGCTTTTAAATGGCTTATGTGATTAGGTCAGGCCACTAGATAAATCTTCTTATCTTAAGATCCACTTAAGATGCCACATAATGTAACACAATATAACCATGGATGTGAAAACTATCATATTCATATTCACCATCCCAGGTATTATGCAAGGCATGACTACCAGGGGAGTGGGAAATCTTGAGGGCCATCTTAAAAGTTGGCCTACTACAGGTGTTACCATCAATTATTAGGTCAGAGTAACTAAAGAAGCCATGAAAGACTGACTATTCTCTAAGAGGTTTATAAATACTACTCTTAAAAAGCAAACCATTGGTACTAACTTAGTTTCTTGTGCTTTCAGTAGCTCCAGTTTAGTGATTGTCAAACATGGATTATAAACTATTAGTGTGTCATAAAATTTGTTTAATGGGTTGTAACCAATTATTTTTTAATTGAAATAATAAAAGAGAAGAATAGCATAGAGCAACTTAGTGTGATTTTAAGCATGATCAAGAGTTCACCTGATATCTTGAAATCAATCCAAAAATTTCTCAATTGGAGGAAACTCTATAAAGTTATTTTCAGATATATGTATATTTATGTCTATAAGGAGATATACATATATAATGGTCAGAAAGATTTGAAAGCCACTAATCTAGATTACAGAGAACTCTATTATTGATGTGCAATTATCGAAGGATTAAGAAATACAAATTGGCAGTTACGAAATAGTCACAGGGATGTAAAGTACAGAATAGGAAATATAGTCAATAATATTGTAATAACTATGTATAGTGCCAGGTGGATACTAGACTTATCAAGGGATCACTTTCTAAATTATATAAATGTCTAACCACTACACTGTACATCTGAAACTAATATGATATTGAATGTCAACTGTAATTGAAATATAATTTTTTTAAATAAAATAAAAAGCTTTTACTCTTTTTCAATAAGGATTATCTTTAAAGTCAAGTCTAATATTCCTTTGCTCTACTCTGGAAAGCACATTCAAGAGCTCTAAAATTCTGTAGTTTTGTAGCATTCATTCCTCCTAGAAAAATAAAATAAGTGATCTCTTAACCTTTATTACATAACTTTTGCACCATTACTTTTCATTTCCTTTAGCAATAGCCAGGAGAGTCTTCAAGACCTTCCATATTTGGTCTCTTTAAATATATTAAGTTTAACTTATCTTTAAGTGCACAAGCATTTTTCTTTACTATAGTCAGCATGTTTTCATACCATTTCTTCATGTTCTGAAGGACATTAGTTATTAGTGATAGGTACTTGGGAGCCAAGTGTTCCCAGTAGCCTTGTCTGAGCATAGAAATCTGAGTAGCAGCCTAATTCCTCACACAACCATATTCAAGGTAATTTACGTGACAGTTACTGAGTGATTCCTCATATACCAGCAGAAGGCTGAGAACAAGAAATTGAAAGATGAATAGAACTAGTTCCTGCAATCAAAGTATTTATATATCTCCAACCTTTGAATACAGTCAATGAATGTTCTTTTTATTTTTCTTTTAATTTCTGTTCCTCATTGTTCAGACTGTTCATTTGCCTCTCAAATCTACTTGTGTCTCATTGAATATGCTGTCTTCTGCTTTATTTCCCTGTAGGGTAAATTTAAATTTTAAGCAAATGATCAAGATATTTGCATTTACCAAGTTCTCTCAATCTGCATTGCCTGTTGTACTGCAATACAGAATGCAAAAATCAATAATCACACCATTATTTTCTAAAATATTAACAACTAACTAACCAATTTTTTAATGTGTTGTGATATAATTTAGCTTATTACCTTTAAGTCTTGGTTTTTCCCCAAAATTCATTTAAAATCTTAAAATTAGACCAGAAAGTGGATAAAGGGAAAGGGAGAGCATCTATAAATCATGTTAATTTTTGCAAAGAAATATTGAGTTGAAGTTCTCTTTGAAAGAGAGATTATAATAAGATGAGAATTATTTCATACCCATTGTGTGGGTTTATGTGTTTTTACAACAAAAAGAAAGGGCTACTAACACTCTCTACATCTATCAAAAAGGGTCTTGGTCATTAATGTCTGACTAAATGATATATTAAAGATTCAATGAAAAACTGAAAAATAAGACTAATGTAATACAAGCAATAAATTGGAACCCATTTAATAGTTGGTTACCATCATAACTGAAATTACAGCACAGATATATATCTGTGTGTGTGTTATGTGCCACCGAGTCAGTTCCGATTCCTAGCAATCTTATGAATGAGTGATGCCCACAATGTCTTGTTCTCAACAGCCCTGCTCAGCTCTTATAGATTCATGGCTGTGACTTCTTTTATTGAGTCAATCCATCTTATATTTTGTCTTCCTCTCTTCCTGTTGTCTTCTGTTTTTCTCAGCATTATTGTCTTTTCCAATGAACCCTGCTTTCTCGTGATGTGCCCAAAGTAAGATAGCTTCAGTTCTGTAATCTTTATCTCCAGGGATGTTTCAGGCTTAATTTTCTCTGGGACCTGCATGTTCATTTTCTGGTAGTGCAAGGTTTCTGTAGAGCCCTCTTCCAACACCATATTTCAAATGAATCACTTTTTTTCTAACAGCCTTCTTTACTGTCCAACTTTCTCATCCACACATAGTAATTGGGAATATGAGGGTGTGGATGATCTTGGCATTGATCTCTTATGACACATATTTGTTCTTGATAATCTTTTCTAATACTTCCATTGCTGCCCTTCTGAGTCTCTACCTTTTCTTAATTTCTTGACTATGGTTTCCATCTGAATTGATGACTAAACCAAGGTAAACAAAATCTTTAACAATTTTAATGTCTTCATTGTCTATATTAAAATTATATTTCCTTTGAAGTCACGTTTGTTTTCTTGATGTTCAAATGCAGTCCTGCTTTAGCACTTTCTTCTTTTACATTTATAAATTATATCTAACCCTAATTTATTACACTCACTGAATCAGGGAAGCAAGTTGGGGTTTTGTCAGTTGATAAGTCAAAGAAAAATAAAGACTGCTAGGAGAGATTTCTTCCCCACAGAGCAGCTTGCCTAAGGTGTTTGCATACCTAACCACTGAAATTTAATCATTAATGTAACACACTGACAAAGAGATGAGAGGCAGCAACGTGACATAGGTTAGTTAGATCTCAGGAGAAAAATCAACATATCAAAGTCCTATCAGAACAACAGATAGGAACCCAGAAGACAACAGGAATTTTGTTTAGCATAAAAGAAATATCTGTTTACCAACTTCTACTCATTTAATCTTCTCATCTTCTCTACCATTATTCACATCAATATGTCAGATGCAGTAATGTTTTTTATAAAAAGGATGGTCAAAATGGCAAAGTCTGACAAGATTGCTAATGAGGAAGATAAGGATCGATATCACAAGGCTGTTCTAACATTTTGTTGTGTTTTGTTTTTGTAATATACAGGAAAATAATTTTATTAGCAAGATAGGTAAAAAGTCCTACAGAAGACAATTTGAAGAAGGATCAAGCAATAGTGAAAGTGCAGTCACAAAATCAAATACCTACAAGGCTACTAGGAAAGTAAGTAACAGCTGATCTAACATAAGACCAAAGGGGATGGAACCATGTTGAAGAGCACCTGCTCTACTTACATATGCAGCACTATTCTACTCCATCAAGTCATTGCCATGAGGGAAGTGGGAAAAGTGGAGCCAAATCTTCTAATTTTTCAGTAGAATCTGAAGATCTGAATTTTTGTGTTGTTAATGTTAATTTGTGTGTTAATTTTTTAAGCTGAAAAGGAGAAACAAAAGTTATGTATTAGCCATTTTCAGCTTAAAGACTTCTGTATATGAGGTCTGTTCTAGAAGAAAACAATTACATGATATAGGGAAAATAATTACATGATATAATGTAATTTGGTTAATATTAATAAAAATATGAAGAGCTTTGGAAACACTATTATTTTTCATCATTAGCTCTGGGCTGTGATTCAGTTTAGCTTACCCTTGGTTAATGTTGAAAACAAATACACAAAAACTCCCTAAGAGGGCATTATTTGTCAACAGAGAGGACCTGAAGATCATCTGGACCTGGGATTAACTTGGATATCTGTCTCAAAGCCCAACAAGGCATTGCAAAACCAGGCATTAAAAATTAGAAACTCCTTAGAAAAGGCCATTATTTAATTCCTTAACCTTGGTGCATAGCCTTAAGAGTGGGGGAAGTATGATTTTAATATCTTTCTCTTACATAAATGTCACTCAAATGTATCAGCATATTTGAAGGGTATGTTTGTGTTACTTCCAGTCTCTTTATAGCCTGAAATGTCAACACATAGTCAATAACTTGTTTCCTGTTGATATTTAGAACTAATTTTTTTAATAAAACCAAAGACTCATTTTTATAATTTTCT